>NW_012140524.1:6805400-6821075 GCF_000956105.1 Propithecus coquereli | reverse complement strand
CGCCCGCCTCGGCCTCCCAGAGAGCTAGGATTACAGGCGTGAGCCACCGCGCCTGGCCTAGAAGGTAATTTTTGAACTAATCAACTTTATATTGCTAAAATTGACCTCATTTCATTGATAACATAAATCCTGACAAGGGACTTTCCAGAATTTTCCCCTACAGTATAATTTCAGATAATCACTTAGTTATGACATAAAAGAAACTTTTTTGGTCTAGTTGAGGATAACTATTTCCCTTCTGGAGGACTGACTTTTTTTTAGCTTAACAGTTTATCTTCCAGCAATATTTTGTCACAATGGCCTGCCACTTTGCTGTGCCTCTGTAAGTAATTCCGAATCTCAAAGTGCACCAACAGCCACAAAACACAAAGGCTGAGCAATCTTGCTACATAACTATTAATAGTAGGACTCATATACCTACATGAGTCTCATGGTCATTATGTCGGGAAAAACCAGTTTCATACATCACTTTAATATCCTAGTACTAGACCCATTGACTAAAAGAGTATTAGTTGGACCCCTCTATCCTGACATTCCAAACCATCTCATACTTCCACAAAGTGTCTTCAGGGTACAATGTCAGTTATAGTTAAACTTTCTTCATTTATGTTCAAGCTGGAGTAACAAGTTAGTCAATAAACATTATGGGCAGATACATGCAAACATATACATAAACACGTATATCCAGAACATTACTTAGTGCTTTGACACAAGTGTTTTTATATTGGCTTACATGTTTGCTAATTTTGTTTTCCCATGGGCTCATTTACAATTGACTTATCTTTAAATACTTGCTTAATAGTGTCAGGGAATAAATTAGTAAATGAGTAAAACTACAATCATTAAACAATCCTTCTAAGATTTGTAATAATGCTTTTTGGTTGGTGGATGTTTTCTACAGCAGACTTGGGTGCCGTTTGTCCTTGCATTACTGTGTTCAGCATTTCACAAAATCGTTAATGTCTCATTCATTTTATGGCAACATAAGTAAGAACTAAGTACTGTCAGGAATGAGTTAGCAGAAATATACGCTATGTTACATTTCAATAAATATTTCTATAGGATTATTTTTGGGTACTCGAAGTCCTCCAGAATTTGATAAGACTTGTTCCTCCATAGCTCCCTCTCACAGGGGCACCACACTGCTTTCTCTTTCCTTGCTGTAAGGACCCAGAGAACCTGACTTACACACACACAGCGTGGTGAATATTGCCCTGCCTCTGAGCATATTTTCACTATGATGGAAAGCCTTCCTGTTCCTCTCCTTTCTCTGCTTATCTCAATTTTTTTTTTTTTTTTAAGAGACAGGATCTTGCTCTGTGGCCCAGGCTAGAGTACAGTGGCATCATCACAGATCACTGCAACCTCAAACTCCTGGGCGCAAGTGATCCTCCCACCTCAGCCTCCCACGATAGCTTGGAGTACAGGTGCATGCCACCACGCCTGGCTAATTTTTTTATTTTTTGTATAGACAGGGTCTTGCTACATTGCCTAGGCTGGTCTCAAACACCCAGTCTCAAGTGATCCTCCTGCCTCAGTCTCCCGAAGTGCTAGGATTGCTGGTATGCACCACCATCCCTGGCCTACTTATCTCAATCTTATCAATCCATAAGATCCATCTAAAATGTAAGCCCCTCCACAGAGTCTTAGACAGTAAATCCAGCCAATATTACCCCATTTCCTTTCTAGTCATCTACAGCACTTATTGACTATAACAGTCACTCATTTACTCTCAATCAATCAACCAAAAGTATTGATTGTACCAAACACAGTACTATGTACTGGGTGACATTCATGAATAAAATGGAGTTTGGAGTCTAGTAGAGGAGACCAACAAGTAAATAGACCACAAAATGTTAGTGATATATGTTCTACAATCACAATAAACACAGTGTGAGATCGGCACACATGGGAGAGGCATCAACTCAGACTTGGATTAGAGTAACGTTAAGGAGTTGAGGCTCTGGAGTCTGAGTAGTAGTATCTAAGTAGTACAGATGGCGGGAAAATCAAGAGTTCCATTATGGATATGTTGAGTGTGAGGTGCCTATAAAGATACCCAAATGTGGATCTTTGAGCAAACAGTTAGAGGTATCACTCTGGTGTCCAGAAGAGAGGCCCACACTGAAGACATCAATTTGGAATTTTTCATGGTACAGCTGATGTTTACAGTCACGTGACCGAATGAGCCTATCGAGGGAGTGAGCGTTGATTAAGAAGACAAGAGATCCATGGGATGAATCCTACAACACTCTGACTAAAACACCTCTAACAGAAGCAAGGGAGGGTAATAGGAACCAGTGAAGGAAACAGAAAGACCTGGGGCTTGTGCTGTGTGAAGAAAGTATTTCAAGCAGAAGGGACTGGCAAACTGTGTCAAAAGTTAGTGACACAGTCAAATAAGATGCGGAATGAGGACAACTATGAGATTTATCAAGGTGGTAGTGACTGGTGGCCTCACCAAGAGCTGTTTTGGAGGCATGGTGAGAATGAGAATCTGCAAAAACAGGTTATATACAGAGATAAGAAGAGAGGAATTGGACAGAGCAATTATATATCATCTTTTGAGCAGTTTTGCTATAAAAGGGAGCAGAGTTATGGGCCATTGGGCTGGAGGTTTTTTAAAGAAGCAGATTTGCATGGTTGAATGCTAAGTGAATGATCAAATGATTTAGGATAGAGGGACAATGTTCTCTGTTCCTCTGCCTTCCTCTGGCGCGCTTGCGGTCTCTCTCTCTCTCTCTCTCTCTCTCTCTCTGGCTCTACCACACTCACTTACCAAAGCACACGCCTAACCTGAGATGGCAGAGTGCCCCAGACTCACATTTTTCATAGGACTTGCTGCAGTGTGATTATCTTCATGTCTCCCTCCTTTGATAAAAGGTATACTCCAAAATGGTAGAGACTATGTCTCATTTCCATATCCCACGCATTCCCTACTCACCACACAATTGATGTCTGTAGAACATACGCCCCAAGAGGAACAAAAAATGTGGTCTCGAGGAGGCAGACATCCTGACTAGCAGGTAAGCTCATTGAGGGGAGGGATTTGGGCCTGTCTGCTCACTCTTTTATCCCCAGCACAGAGAACAGCAGTTTTTCACACACCTGGGCAATTAGGATAAGTCTATTTTCTGCAATTTAATATGATAATCTTTTGATATTTAAAAGTTTTTTTTCAACTAAGTTCACATATTGGAAAAGTCCTGCATTATCAAAGTTTGTCTATAAAGTGAACTTAATATCTATTTTTACAATGACTACCGGATTAAACACACTTCAAAATTAATTATATTCATTCTTGATTACAACTCAGAAGTATTGATCATTATCCACGAGGACTGAAAAACAGCTATGTGCATTATTTTATCTGGTGTATTCTGCAGAACTGTTTTAGAAAACATTGTCCATGTGTTGTACTATGTCCTTGTATAAATTTTAGAATTAAATACCAGTAAAAAGTTGGTCATTACAAATAGTATAGGTATTAATTATATTCTTGGTTCCCAAGAAGCTCAGAGCTACCACTGCCTGATAAACAATAAGAATATTAGCCAAGACCCTTAACATAGTTAGAGCACCTTTCCTTCTCAAGGCTTTTGATCATATATTCCAACAGTCTAATTATACATGTACATTTCTTGTTCAGCCTTAAATTTCCTTTATAAGTAGACAAGGTACGAATAAATACACAAATATCTGGTAGCTGGTTAGCTATTCCATTACATTATTTAAAACATAATCTAATCTAGTAAAAGAGCCATCGTGTCTCACTACTCTCTGCTGTTCATATAGGTCTCTGAAAGTTTACTTTGCAAACATAGCTAAAAAAAATCATATTTTTATAGATGAAAAAGCTGAAGTCAGAGAAGTTGAGTGACATAAATAACTCATATGGAAAATATAGGGTGCACGGGTGAATAATAGCTAAGCTGTTTGCACAATATTCTCGGTACAATATTCTAGCCAACATATTACTGAGCTAGAAGTGCCTCTGTGAGTTGAAAAATCCAGCTGTGTTTTCTACTTTCTGTACTATAAGCAACAATAAAGATGAAGTAATCGTAAGTTAGTTAAAACCCTTCAAAGATATTAGAGATGGAAGTTATGTATCCAATTACAAACCCACCCTTCTGCTTCTACAAATAAAGTAAATGAAGCAATGCTGATTACTACATATTAGCATAAGAAAATAGAAGCTGCAAAGAGGTGAACAGCAAAAGTCTCTGAGGAAAACATTTTAAGTAGTCTAACTGATATATACATTTCACATGATTTCAGTATAAATTAAAATTTAGCTAGAGTAATTTACATGCATATCTCTTAAAATGAATGTAGTTCAAGCAATTGTAGTTATGAAATAGAATTTTTTTTTTTTTTGAGACTTGGTCTCGCTCTGTTGCCCAGGCTGGAGTGCAGTGGCACAATCATAGGTCACTGCAGCCTTGAAATCCTGGGCACAAACAATCCTCCTGCCTCAGTCTCCTGAATAGCTGGGACACAGGTACATGCCACCAGGCCTGGTTAATTTTTAAATACTTTGTAGCGACAAGGCCTTGCTATGTTGCCCAGGCTGGTCTCAAACTCCTGGCCTCAAACAACCCTCCAGCCTTGGCTTCACAAAGTGCCAGGATTGTAGACATGAGTCACCACACCCAGCAGAAATAGAATTTTTAAAGAAAAAAATGGATTAATTAAGACTATCAGGATATCTAAAAAATTTCTTCAGCATGACATAAGTTAAATATACGTGAGCTGTACTTAATTCACACAATCTTTAAAACACCAGGGCCATTCCTATCATCCCTTCTCTCTCTTGTTCTCTCTCCAGAAAGTTAAGAAAGAGATACTGGCTTTGGTTAGGGATAGGATAAGAGTCCCAGGGTCTGAAACATCCTAGGAAATGCTATGCATTTTCCTTTTTGGGGGGAAAAAAATCATAAAAGCCCTGCCTGATATCTCTAGCTCTCCCGATAAACTTTGAATTCAATGGACATACTTGAAGTCAGAGCAGACAGAAGTCAGAGACACAGCAACAACCTTCTACGTTGCTAGAATTCAGACTGATGCTCTAAGAATTGTGTCATTCAGAAATAAGTACATATCTAACAAACATGGGATGTTAAGCAAAAAAATAATTGCTTCCACTGAACCTGTCTTCATGATTCTTACACCACACTAACAATTAGGGAGTCCAATATCAATCCATTTCCTAGATTGCATGTTTTATTGCTCCCATTAACCATGAATTTGAGAGGTCATCTAAATGGCCGTAACCCAAGGATTCTTAGTTGCTTAGTGAAAAATATGTAAGTACCTATTAGAAGATTTAACACATTAACTGCCATGTGAGTTGTACTTAACTCATGCTAGTTTTGAGCCCGGGGCCTAGGGAAGCATATGTAACTCACACGTCTCTTTACCTCAGGAGCTGGGTGGTACCCAGGCAACACTGCCATGCTGCAGCATACATATTATGTGATGGGTGGCCCCCTGGGCAAAACCCTGCAGTTGGTTCGTGACGATCTTACTTGTTGATGTTCTTATTGTTACAATTAATATTGACAATTTAATTGCATATAATTCACGCACAGAAAACAATAAAAAATAAAATTTTCATTAAATTAGAAAGGATCATTTTGTTTTCAAAGTTTGTATTCTATTTTTGTAATAAAATACCATGGCCCTAAGGAAAAACTTTTTTTGCCAGAGAGCAATCAATGTGTTAAATCTATTATATAGTATCTAGGCATTTTTTTCTCATTATATTTTTTCTTTGTGGAAAGTTTCTTTTTTGAAAAATGCCATCTTGTGGTTGCCCAGATTTTCTGAATCTACTACTAATTAAGTAGCTAAGACCTACATACAAGAAACAATTAAAGAACAATTCTAGGATAATATACAGCCTAAGCTAATGTAAAATTATGTGTGTGGTTTTGGGTGAACATACCAAATGTAAGAACTGAAAACAAAGAAAAGATCATCGTTGGTTGGAATTTACCTAGGAAATGGGGTAGGTAGGTCTCAATTTGGATTTTAAAGGAACTAAGATAATACTAAAATGAGTTTTAATAATAGGAGGAGATATTCTATTAGTTCAGAAGAAAGATGGCATCATAAACAAAAATAAGAAAAGTACCTTGCAGGAGGGAAGATATTACAGGGTCCTGTCCACGTAGAGTTTACTGACAAGAATGATCTATAAAACTAAAAAGAAAGTCAATAGCAGTTGAATAAGATCCTTGACTGCCAGAATGCTATTTAATAATACCAGCTTTGTAGGATTCTATTAATCTTATATAGTGCCTATATTACATAAAATATTATCAGCACACATGCATTTTTGCAAGAAGTTATTCCCCCAAACTCTTCTTGGGTATCTACTATATTCTAGGCACTGTACTTGGCAGGGGAACAGAACAAAATAAAAGATGTATCTGGACACAAGGAATTTACACTGCAGTGGCAGAAATTATCATTAACTTAGATTATGGTGATAATGATAACAGGAAAATATCTTTATACTGTTTTTAAATTATAATACTTAAACTATATAATATCAAAGCTTTAGAATATATCATGTCCTAGTCATTCATTCATTCTTCATTTATTCACTCATTTGTGCAACATTTGTTAAATGCCTACAGTTACCAAAGATGCTTACTCAATTCAGATGATCATTCCATGCAAAGATGTAAGTCAATGCCACATAGAATCCCTATCAATATGACCAAAAGTAGTTCCTCTCCAAAATATCTATGGTGCATTTTTTCAGAAGCTGTTCCCTCTGCCTGGAATGTCTTCCCCCAACCTTCTAGCCTTCAAGATTCAGTTCGGGTGTCATCTCTTCCATGAAGCCTCTTCTGATTTCTAGGGGAAGTGCATTTTGTGTATGCCTTCACTGTAATACAACTACATTAAATTACAATGATTTTTCTGTCTCCCTCTCTCCCTTATATACACCTCATCACAAGCTTCTTGATTGTATCTTTATTCATCTTTCCATCTTAGCAACTAGCATAATGCGTGACATAAATGTCAATAAATGTTCTGGAATGACTGTCTTATAAAAATGAACCTGAGCTGAATTGTATGTGATTTAGTATAATATTCAAGTACTAATAGCTGGTTTCATGAGTAGAGGTCAAGCTACCCAGGTCTTCTATTGCTCCTTTAAACACATCAAGCTCATTGCCACTTTTAAGCCACTGGGATGCTCCCCTGAAAGCCGTCCCCCAGCCATTTCATACTGCTGGCTTTTGCGTTTTCACTTAGATCTGGCTCCAATTTCAGCCCCTCAAAGAAAACTCTAGATCAACCAATTTCTAGGAGCCTCCAGGTACTGTTGTTCACCACCCCCTATTCTCATTCACTACGTAGCTTATATAGGTATCTGCTGTCTTTCTGATTTGTTTGTCTACTCTTCATGCTCCCAGCCGGAACGTGAATTCCCTGAGAGCTGATCTGTTGTTGATCTTCTCTGCTGCTGCATTGCTAGTATCTGGCACAGTGCCTGGCATCTAGTAAGCACTCAACGCATCTACGCAACTGAATGAATGAATGAGCAATGAATTTAACTCCTTTACTCCACGAATGGCAAACTAAAGGCTCAAGGGCTGCATTTGGCATGCCAGTGAGGTTTGTTTGGCTTGCTCAGTTTTTGTAAAAATCGTGAATAAGTTGCCAACTTTTAAGAGTTAGAAGATTCCACATTTTTAAAAAATTTCAAAATTCAGGTTTCTTTTGAAATATTGGGAGAAGTGGAAATCCAGATCCTGCAATCCCAATTTGCAAGTCAGCAGAAGTGAGTAATGGCTCCCTGCTTTGGAAGAGGAGCATCAGACTGTCTCAGCCCCACCTGTACCCAGATCACTCATTCACATGCCCTGGCTGGCCCTGAAGGTGGTTTGGATTTTGGCCCCGTCTCTTCTACTGAAGCTTTCTCTGTGGCATGTGCTTTACACCACCCTCATGTAATTCCTATAAACCCTGCCCTAATGGGTTTGTAGGAATTTGCTGTTACACTAAATCTTGGACTATGTCTTTAGAGATGAATTAGCATCAGAACTTATTTTCTTATTATTTCTGCATTATAATACGGAAAGATTATATAATTATATACAAAAACTGAATTCATTACTCACTAGAAGAAAATCTAGGGGAGTGTTTATCTGATTTCAAGGTGGTAAAAGAAAATTATTAAATCATCAAAATATTAAAAGCCAATGAATCAGGAAGAAGTAGATATAACTAATATGATGGACAAAGTTATTATATTTAATCATAATAAAATTCAGTAAGAAAACAATGAACCCCAATAGAAGAAGGGATAAATACATTTTCAAGTAATTCACAGAAGAAATACAAATGATCAAAAGATAGTCCATTTTACTAGTAATCCAAACGATGTGAATCAAAACACATGATTTCCCTTTCATTTGTCATGCATTAATTTATTCAACAAACATTTGTGAAGTGATTGCTATGTTCCAAACACTATCGGTTTGGCAAAGATTTTTTCAAATGGTAATAATTTTAGGATTCAGTAAGGTAAGTACCGTCATAAACTGTGAAAAACAATTTAATAATATGCATCAAGAACCATAAAATAGTTACTACTCTGTGACCTGGTAATTAAACTTCTTCGAATTTATCCTAGGGAAATAATCAGTGTGACAGACAAAGATTAATGTATGAAGATGTTAATCATACCATAATTCATAATATCAAGTACGTTAGAAACCTAAATGTCTAACAATAAGGATTGATTAAACAAATTATGGTACATTCAAATGATGAACAATTATGTAGACATTAAAATTACATTTTCAAAGACCATTTAGTGATATGAGAAAATGCTCATAAAAAATTTTCAAGCCTGTATTTTGAAAAGAATTTTATATAACCAATTAAAGTGATCCATTCTTTCTGGCCTTATGATCCAAGAGTTATTTTTCCTTTCCACAGCTTGCTATCTAATACTTCTCATCCTGCAAAGCATATAACATTTCTCCATATATTTCTTACTCCAGGTAGGCATTAAATGAAGAGTCTTATACAGAAAGACAGAAATTGCTATGTGGGATCATAGAACAAATATGGCTTAACATATATTAAACATATACAAAGTAACGAACAGTGCTTCAGACTGTGGGCAGTGACTGTTTCTACAGATAGCAAGAATAAAGAGGAGAAGGAACAGGAAGAACCCAGAATATAAAAGAACAAGACTAGAGCAGAGAGATGGGGCAGAGAGGAATAGGATAACATGCAGAAGACAGAGGACACGTAGCTGAATTTTAAGGAAATTCTCAGCCTGACACCATAGTTATTAGAAGTTAAGAAATTCCCTTTTTGATGTATTTATAGTTTTATGTAGATCAGACAAGACACTTACAAGAAGCATTATTTGCTTCTTGTAACACCAACCACAGGAAGAGCCAAAAGGGATGTCATGGCAGAAAAAGCAGAACTACTTCACTACCATGAAAAGAATAACAACAAATACTGAAAGTCTGAGAGCACCAGAATAAACTGTCTGTGCAAAACATGATTATAGTAAAACAAGGAGGAAGTTGCATCTTGGTTTTGGAATTACTGAACCCTGCAAAGGCAGAAACTAATCTGCACGGTCATTGCATTTAGGAGCCAAATGATTCCATATCCACAATAAAAATAGTGAAACCTCGACTTGGTCAAACCCCTGTAGAACAACTACATGGCCACTTCTAAAGTAAAGCTTATGACCACTGCTCATTTGCATTTGTGCCTTGGTGTGGGAGCTATTTAGATAACAGTTTACAAGGAACTTGGTAACCATGGTTGGCCTCCCAAGAAGCCAAATATAATATCCCAGCCCAGAGAAAGCCAGAAGAGTCCCTTATAGAAAAATCAACAGAACACAGTGGGCTCTTTACTGTGAGAGCTGGTAATTTTTCATGAAAAATTGGTAGGAGGGAGTCACCCCATAAAGAACACATTTTATAAGGCGGCAAGGTAACAATTCTTGTGTCACTGCAGTAAAATAGACAATTGCTTAACTCTATGCTGTCAGTTACATACAACTGGCCCACATATTTTTTCATTCCTATATCCTCTTTGAGTTCTAAGAGGGACCCATATGGACTCTCGTTCCATATAAACTCTTACAATTTAATCACAAGGCTTAAAGTTTTTGGCAATTCAGAATTTCCTTCTTCCCTTTACTCAGCCTGATCTTTGTTCTCTCTCTCCCTGAAGGCTGGTTTTGTTTAAGTACCTCTATATTGTACCTTCGCTGCTCTGCAAACTACTGCTTTTCCAATATTTTGGTTTGGGGAAGTTAAAAAAAGCCTCTATATATCCACTCAAGCCATTTTCACATCCATTGTCTTCTCTGTTCCTTTCAGTAAGTTGTTTTTAACCCCTTGTTACCTTTTTAATACTTCTGAATTTCTGCTCCTTGGGTAATTCCACCCTCATCTTTAAATATATCTGTTCTCCTCTTCAAGCACTTTAACAAACTCAAATCCATCAGAATGCTGTCTTCATTTTTAACTTCCCTCATACACAGGCTACTTTATTATTATTATTTTTGTATCATCTTTCTATCTACGACCAACTCTTACATTCTTTATCCTCTCTCTCCTTTCTTCTCAACATGCAACTTAACCTTTTAAAAAATTTGTATCTTCTACTGTTATACTTAGTCTGGTTAAAACTGAACTGACCTCACATAAGTCTTTTCTTGACCTTGACTTTTTTAATTGTTACTCCTCATATACTGGTGATCTGAGATTGCTTTTTAAAACTTCTCCACGGATGTGGGGTGATTGCACCCAAACATCCGCCACTCTGCTGGTTACAGGGCAAGCTCAGCTGGTCTGGTTGCTTGCTCATTTCCCACTTGACAGCTTCACGGTCAGGCCTCGTTCACGGAGCCGCTCACGTGCACGGGGGGACGATCTCCCCAGACAGAGCAAGGCTAGCTTTCACTAAAGAAAACAGAAGTGACTCTATTCCCCTAATTCCTTCTTCTAAAACTTATTACTGCTCATTCTGCCCTAATCTTCCTTGGCTTTTCCCCTCCACAAAGCTCTTTGACTCTTTACATAAACTGTGTCACCGTGTTTCTGTGTTTGTTCTGATAGCCAACATGATTTTAATTCTCAGCCTGGGAGTTTTCTTTCCACTCACATTCAATCCCTAGTCATTTCTCTTCCAGCTTGACTCAATTCTTATCATGTGATTTCTCTTTCTCTCTAAAAGGACAGCTTTTCCACATTCCAATTCTCCATTTTTCTGCTTCCTTCAATGTGTCCTTTATCTTGGCTTTCAGTTCCCTAACCTCTAAAATGCCCTTTTGTCTTTCAAGCTATAGCTCATCTTCCCTTACCTCGTTCTGTTATATATTAAATACATGAGCTTTGATAGACTACGAGAAACCTTAAAATCTTCTCAATGAGCTAACTATATCCTAAAACAACAGCAGCTTGTTAATGTCTTTTAGAATCTAACTCCTTCCCGGAAGCTTTTGAAAAAATTATACCCAAGTTCACATACCTTAGATGGTGATATAAAAAGTAGAGAAGGGCACAAGAAAGCTCCAAAGAGCATCCTTTAAAAAGAAATCTACTCAGAATCTGACCTTATAACTACCAGTGTTTATTCAATCAACTGGGATGATTGGGGAAGCAGGAGAAGGAGAGAATGCCAGTGGGAGAAAATGGTGATAAAGGTAGATTGTGAACATCTACACAGTTTGAACTTTATTCTGTAAAAGTGAGGGAGCTATTACAGACAAAACCAAACTGGCAAATGTACATTTACAACTTTTTACCTGTAAACAAATCTGCATTAGAAGATGCAGATTTAAAGTTGCTCTTCATGTTAATGTTAATGGAATTAAACTTCCTGAATAACACTCATCAGGCACCTGTTTTTTTAACTTATAAAATGGAAACAATTCCTCCAAGAAAATTTAAAATACAGTCTCATCTTTGTTAGAAGTCCAGTGGAAATCAATTAGAGGCTGCCACTTTGAGGCTTCTGCAGAAAGCATGTCGATCTATAATTCATCAAGGAGGCCAGAGGCTGCCTGCCAGCTCTGTTCTGGTGCGACCTGAGGTACCCCTTCCTTCACGCTCCCTTCCCAGTAAGCCTCTCCTCCTCTCTCCTTTGAGACTTCTCTTTGTTGCTGTGGTTTGCCTGCTGCTCAGGCTCTGACATGTGCCTGCCTCCTTCCTCTTGGCCTGACAGTTTTGGGTGCTGAGTATCGTTTTCTTGTGGATTATCCCCCTAGCATTCCCTGGGGTGCACAATCAGGCATCCTGGGAGCTTGCTCCTCTCTTTAGCCCAAACCTAGGACAGCAAGTGCTGAATAAAGGAAGGAACCAGAACTTGAAAATACCACAAGTCATTGACGTAAAACATAATCAACAGGATGAGCAAAATAAAATAAAGATATAAAATGTGACACCTGATGGGCCAGAATATAGATATTGTGTCCAACATCTTTTGGAGAAACACCATCATCTCCACCCTCATCATCCCCATGATCACATTCCAATCCTTGGTTGTAGGCATTCTTCATCACATCCACCTAGTGACAAAAAAAAAACAAAAAAAACGAGGCTTGAAATGCCACAAACAATGTCCATTTTAACTTGTTTATGAAGTATAATTAAAAACTGGGAAGCGAAAAAAAAAAAAAAAAAACTGGGAAGCTTCATGAGACTCCAAAGTATAAGAGGATTCTAAATGAAAATGGCCTTGGAAACCATCTTTATTTAAATGAAGATAGAATTCTCCTACAATATTCCCCTTTCCCTTGGGAAATTTTGCTTTGATTTTTGAATGTCGATAATGCCAAAGTTCCCATGAATTAGGAGAATCTGGAACCCTGCTAAGCATCCATTATTTGTTAAGCGCCTACTAGGTAATGGGGAGACATGGTGCCAGATATTGTACGGGGCGCCGAGGATCTGGCAGTGGACAGGACAGAGTATCTACCCTCAAGGAATTTCCCACCCAGTGGGAGAATCAGCAGGTAAAGGGGCAAACACAACAGAGGTCGTCAGTCCTGCAGTAGGGCTAAGTGTGAGGCTCCCAGGGAGCCCAGAACAGCTGCACCTAACTCAGGACAGAGGCTGAGGGTGGGGCACAAGGAGGAAGTGGACGATGAGATAACGTGTTGTCTGCAGAGCAAACAGCATGTTCAAAAGGCAATTGTGCAATGCTGCTGTTGAATAGATATACAATTCATTTCCCTGTTTAACCATAGGATAGGACATCTGTTGCTCCTCTCAACCCACTGCCTGCAGATCTAGGCTCTCATTAGACATAAATTAAACTGCATCTTATCTCTCTCCTTACTGTCTTCCTGGAGTCCATTCTTTACCAGTAAAGTGAGAGCAAGAGAGTATGGTGCCAGCCTTCCATGGGATTTCCCAATAGCACCAACAATGGCGAGTGGGAATTAGTTTATCGGGGCACTGAGCTATGCGGTTTGAGTATGTTCTCAATGCTTTTGAAATCCAATGCTTTTAAAACATGCCTGCATTCCCTTGAAATTTGCATGTTACGAGTGGGAAAGAAAATATAACTTCTACGACAGGAAGACCCACTAATGATCTCTGTGGAATCTCCATCAAGGCTCTGCACAATTTCCTCTAGGCCAAGCATTGTACAACATTCCTCTGAAAGAATAATTATAAACACTGGTTTTATTTTTCAGAAAGAGGTCTAAATAAAATTTTTGAGGGGTACAAACTTTTTTTTTTTACATACCGTCCTCGTATATGCCAATAAACTATTAATATTAAACTAAAGCCAACTTTCTTTTTTTCTGACAAAACACACTTGCATATAGTTTAGGACACTGACAATTTGGTTAAGAAAAGTGCTTGAAGTGGATACAATTACTGAAGCCATAAGGCGCCTTTGCCATCACAGGGCCTTCTGAAGTATTCGTGATGCCAGGTCATGATGTTCCATTACACCTTGGGAGAGCAGTGAAAGTCGCTGGACTTTTTTTCTGACATGCATACTGTAAAATTGTCCCTTTCAGGCTACACACTATTAACACAGCTTTTAAAAGTTTTCTTACCAGTTCCCTGGGTCTCATGTTAAAAAGAATTCTTTCTGCATTCTCGCTGTCATGTCTGCTTTCCATAATGGCCAGCAAAAGCTTGGAGGCGTTGTTCTGCAGACACAGATTGAGTTAATGCGCGTGCAAAGTCTATTTCATGGATTCACGATCCCCTGCATTTGTTTTAATTGAGATTACCAGGGCTATTTTTTTTTAATCAAACAGAATTTAAAACTGCTAATTTCTTTTGTCTTTTAAGATTTTAAAACAGAATGTTTTACTTCATTGTCAACACAAAATAAATGAATCATGAGAGACGTGTTACAAGGGATATTTTAAATATTGGTGAAAAGGTGCTTTAAATGCAATGTTGACTTACTATATACTACACTAAAGTATAATCATATTTTTCTTCACTATTTCCTAAATAGGCATTTCTATGGTGACATTTTAACAAGAAAATAAGGTGAACAAGTAAGTATTAATGACATATTTTACAGAAATAGTATATTATTTAAAGAATGTAGCAAAATTGTTTTTAAGATGAAATATATATATTAGAAAATCTAAATTTTAAATCTGAGCAATAATTAGAATTAATCTAAATTTATGAGTCAGAAATATAATATAAATTTATAGTATATATGCAACATGTTTACCATCTGGGTTGTAGAAGAATATTTTCTATTTTTGTTTGCTAGAGGATGAAAATAGCTTATGTTGTCTTTGATGTGTTCTAGTTTGGTATATAAATATGCTGTCTCAAATATTTTCACCTATAGATATAAAAAATGTTTCTGATACAATTTATAATCCAAAATAGGTACCACAGAGTCATAGAAAGTCTTGCCACAGAAAGCACAATACCCCAAACATTTTGAAAGATGTTTCTTTACACTGTGTTTTTAATAGCAATGTCATAGAAATTTGTCAAGTTGCAAGATAATAAATTATATCCAGAAGATATTTCTACAGTGTTTTTATAATATTCATTTAGATAAAAATCTTAACCTCCACATACAATCTTTGATATGAGTACAAAAGAAGTTAAGGCAAATGGCTTTAAGATACTTTTAGTGACTCAAAGTTAACATCTTATAGAATAAAAAATTATATTGAATCAATGTTCAATCTAGGTAGATAATCACACAAATTTTGTTAAGGTTGTGCAAATTAATTCTACTGCATAGACTTAATACCAAATTCTACCCAACTATTTTTTCTCTCAGAAGTACAGCCTAAAGATCATCTTAAGCAAGTGATATTCACAACAATGATGATGAAGATGATGATTATGACACCAATGTCACTAACCCATCATGAAAAGATTTTAGTACTTTAGGGTAGGGGAAAGTATTATCTTTTTCTGTTCTATTTTTATTTTTTGCAGATTTGTACCAATCTCAAAATCCACTTCTATAATCTAGTATCTCATATAAACAACATACCAAAAAAATAAGGTTCAGTGTTAGTGGAGAGCTTAAATCCTTACAGTGATCTGAACAGATCTCCACAGATTTCCAAGCTAAAACCTTGGCAACACTAACAGCGCTCTCTAATGAGCCATGCTCAGTAGGCCCAATACGTGATAGCTTAAAAATACATCC
>NW_012140524.1:6798989-6804567 GCF_000956105.1 Propithecus coquereli | reverse complement strand
TTTAAATTGGTGGTGAGTTATTCAGTATTTGCTCACATTAAGTTATATTAATTAAAAATGAGATTTAAAGGTATAGTCTTTAAACTAATGAAGGATTTAAAAAGCCAAAGATAAAGGCCTCCCTATGTTGTTTCTTTATAAATTATGGTTAAAGATGAATTTAAGATAAAATAACAAAAATTTTTCTAACAAATTAAGCTGATTGTCCTATATGCCTAGGCTGGTTTTAGTAACTGAAGCTTGATGCTAATGAGCAAATGGCACAAGTACACTCTACATAAGGATCACCTTCATTCTCATCTATGAATAGAAAGATCCAAAGAATATACATATTGCAAATGAAAACAGTAAAAAATTAAAAACTCGTCTCTTCCATTAAAGGAAGCATTTGCTTACTAAGAGCCTTTAGCAAAATCTTCACATAAGTAAGATATATGTACATTCCACTATATACCTAAAGCTATGTTTAGATAAAGAATTATAAAAATATCATTCCTCTTCTTCTTGGCCATAAATTTATCCATACAAAGTTGAACTTAATGATATATTCCCTATAATATTGGATACACCTGGCTTTACAAATTGTATTTAACCAACGATTTTTTTTATCAGCTTAATACTAAACACAATAATGTTGTCTTTAATAATTCATCTCAATTGAATATCATGCCTCGGCATTTGGGATTTACTAAGTTTCTTGTATATTCATTTGTCTATTTCCATTTGAACTAAAATCATTTTTTTAAAAAATGTTATTGTGCTCCTGAGCCCTGGATAAATGGAACTGTTGAGAAGTGTGTACTAGGCTTAAATTAAAGGAACCTCTTAAAAGGAGTGTGGCTATCACATAAAGTATTTTGGGGAAAAAATAAAATTTTAATGTAAAAGAGAACAACTTTTAGAAAAAAGAGAGTCATAAAATCAAAATGCAGCACTCCTTTGACTTTGTCTAATTGATTGTGACTTGCTAAATGGAATTCTGTAGTCAAGGTGAATTAAAAATATATGGTACAGTAAATGTTCAGCTCCTTTTGCTTCTCTATATAATGAAAAGTATAAAATAAAAACAGAGGGGAAGTAGCGAAACAAGTGGCTGCTTGAAGAACTTCTAGTAAAGGACCCTGCCATTGAACACAACCTCAAAGCTAATTTCCATTTTATCAGGGATTTAGTGAGCATTGTACTTTCACTATCCCGTTCTGTCAATTGATTAGCTGAAAATATGATAATATCTTGCTTTTTACAAGAATAAACTCTCAAAGGGAGTTTTATGCCATAGAAAACGTAACTTTCCCTGCCTGAATGGTGAATTTACTCTACCTTTAGTTGGAGCACCAGGTCCATTCTGTATTTACCAAGAGGGTTTATGTCATTTAGAATCAAAGCAATGATGATATCAATCCCATTAGATTCATGAGTAGCAATACAGGTCTAGAAAACAAAATATTTGTAAAATAACATTTTATTCACAGCATAGCACTAGACATAATAGGGCATAAAATAACAGAATCACCTTAGTTTTTGATCTTTAAAACATAATTAAGATTTAACTTTGAGCATTTGACTTATTCTTTTGTGTAGGGTCTGACTATTAATTGATGAGTATTGATTAATTGGCTCTGTATGCAGAACACTGAGAGAGACATTGTGCGAAGCACATATCTTTTAAAATGAACCATTTTTATAGAATTCTGAAGACCACTGGTTAAGTTAAATACTCTGTCAGTCAATAAATTTTAACATACCCATTGACAGAGGAGTTCCTTAAACTTAGAATTTTAAGATTTGATCTACTCTAAAAGACTATTCTTATTTATGAAGGAGGCGTGTCCCTCATACCCATGATTTGTAAGTAAATTTTGTAGTACTGATGTAGCATTTTATAGTACTGATGTAGTGTTTAATTTAACTGCTACCTAATGCTAAATTGGTGACAAGTCATGCTGCTTTGCATGCTGGATGGCAGCAGAGACAAGTGATGTGAGAGTCTCCTAATGTTTTGGGGGACATGCTGTCAATAATGATGGTTGAGAGAAAAGTTGCATAGATTTTTTAAGCTTAGGTGATTCATAGAGGGATCATGATTGGGGAACATTTATAGAACATCCTGAGAGATAAATATCATTTTGAAGGTTAAGATCGACTGTGTTAGGGTTCTAACCTTAATTTTATAGAACTTAAAATCAGGAACTCATAAGGTGGATCTGTGGGACTGTGTGTTACAATGTAGCACCTTGTCAAGGGCTATGAAAATTAAATCAATTCACCTCACAAAGGGACAGTTAAACGAGAAAGAGTAAATTCAAGGCAACTTCAAAATGACTGCTTTTTCAGTGTGGGCCCCATTTCTTCCTTCATGCAAGGAAATTTTGACTCCCTTCACACAGAAGAAAGGTGTTTTCCATACATTTTCTACATTTCCTAAAGTTCTGTTCATTGAAATGTCTGCCAAACTTAAAGGGAATGTATTTGCGGATTGTCTCTAGAATTTGTTAGCAACCTTCTTTCCTTCCACACATTTTCAGAGCATGGGGAATTACATGTGGGGTTCATGTTAATCCATAATTAGCTTTTACTTTTACAGCTTATTTGATTTTAGTAAATTACCTTCAAAACTCAATTCCCTTCTCTTACAAGGCCAAAACTGGGGAACATTCTTATAGGCTTTCCATGAAATAGTAAAAGAGATATACGGTATACATATTTTCTATTATAGATGTATAAGATTTTATCAACAACAAAACCAAATCCCTGAATTTGTGTATTTTTCCTTAACTTTGAATCAACAGTTAGGTTTTCTTGTATCATTACCCTAGGAGAGTGAAATATAATCCAGAATAATACAAGGCAAAATCCACAAACTCATTTAGTATGTCATACGTATATTACAGAAGGGGAAGAATACCCCCATCATGAATTATCAAATTATTTATGCCAATAATTGTCATGTTTTTATTTTATGCACCTATGTATATATGTGTGTGTATATATACGTTCTTACATATACGTGTGCATGCATAGATATCCTATGCATGTGTATAAGTACCATATAAATTGCGATTAAAAAAAAGCAAACTTCTTTTTCACATTTCTTTTCTATGTCAACTATGATGTTTGGTCTCAATGGCTTCTTTAAAATTTATATCCAGAAATGTTTGTGACTTGAAAACTCCTTCCAGGATGGATCCATCCTGGGATGGCAGCTCCGTGATGACCTGAGTAGATGATGCACAGTGAGCTAGTCACCCTCAGGGCCACTTTCTTTCCCTTTACTGACCCAAGTATTCTTCTGCCTTCTACTCCCACAGTGTGTCCTTGATATCCAAGAAAATGGAATCAGAGACAAGTATTCTGCAAAATAGAGTTGAAACTGCATGCCAAAATGTAGTATACTGAAAAGACCACTCTATTTAGACTCAGAATCAAAAGCCCTGAGTTGTAAAAATGGCTCTACAGCTTACTGATTCTGTCACTCTGAGACTCTGGAAACTTAATCTTTGAGTCAGGACCTATTCATCAGCAAAACAGGAGCAATAACACCTACTTCATATGTTTATTGTGAGTATAAAAGAGATAATATACACTACCCACTGCAGCGGAGCCAAAGGAGTCAAAGAAAGTTCATTCCACAAATCCCGGAAAGAGTCACTAAAGATGAAAACTGAGTAATGGTCAAGAAACATATTTCACTCTTTTTAGTAAGTTTGATTTTTACCTTGAACATTTTCATGGGAATTTTTTTTTACGATAAAATTAAATAAAAATATGGCAGAGTATCTGCTAGTTTATAATTTGGCCTTGTAGGTTTTTTTAGGGAAGCAAAAATGTCTGGCAAAGAAAGAAAAGAGATCTTTTAAATGTACACAAAGGTTGGCTCCTTCTCCAACTTGGTTGCTTTGCTAATTAGTCATGAACGCTTCTGCGTGAAGAACTGCTTTCACGGTTACCTGATTTTCATGGCACGGGCCCTGGCAATACTCAGTCAAGCTCTCCAGGGTTTGGTTGACCAGAGCCACGTTCTTCTCATTGATGTAGAGACCCAGCAGGCCCAAGCCGCCAGTGGTACTTCCACAAATGCAGTCCAAAAACTGAAGGGTCTCACAGACGAGGTTGTAATTTGTTTTGTTGTTTTGATTCCTCAAGAAGTTCTGAAGGCAAAAGAAAAAGACACCCGAGGGGTTAAAAAAAAATCACGGTGCTAACTTCTCAGTTTTTTCAGTTCTCGATACATGTGTTTTTCTAACTTAAAAAAATCCCCATGGCAGTGTGGAATAGAATATCTTTTTATAAGAAAAGTCCCCACATTAATTAAACTTCTCCTTGGTTTGGGGAGGGGAGAAAGGCCGTTAGGTTTTTCTTCAAGCATATATATTTATCAGCATCATTTATAATAGATAATTCTCAATGTCATTAGCTTAAAACCATATAGAGAGGGTAAAAATAATAGGAAGTAGGAAAAAGAGAAGGAAAAGGGAAACTAGATAGAAAAGTTCATTAGGGAGAAAAGCAAATTTGCGAGTATAAATGATCCCTTATGAATAGTTCAGCTTCACTATTGATTGATTTTAAATAAAACAACCATTATGGAAGGCAATTTGGAATCATCTATCAAGATTTTCAGTTAACATACAGCTCGCTCCACCTCTAAAAAGTTGTTCTAGACATACATACACAAGTACACAAAGAGGTTTTGTAAAAGCATACTGCTTGTTACAGCAAAAAACAGAAACCATACAATACCTGGGGTAATGTCACCGGTTTAAGAGATAATAGTTACATACAAACAGTAAAATATTATAAAACTATAAAAATGAGATATTTCAATATGTACTGATAAACATAACCTAGCAATTAGTAATTTACTAAAAAGATACATTACTAAATGAAACATGTAAGTTTAGGAACACTTTTTAAAACTAAAAAAAAATGTTTACCTGCACAGATCAATATGCTTATATATACATAAAAATTTCTGGAAGAAAAAACAACCAGTTAACAATGATTTTCTCCAGGGAATAAACCTGGAGAAACAGTAAGCAGGGAGGGAAATTTTTTATTGTTTATTGTAATTTAGTACTTATTTTTATTAATTTATTATTTAAAGCATCCCACTCATTGAAGCCCCTCAAATTTGCCAATATGTTTGTCATTCAGTCTTACAGACATTGTCCTCATGTTAGCAACATGTACAAAATCTCACAGATGTTTTAGAAAGGTCTACTCATCGTATTCTTTAAGTAAAAAACTATACTTTAAATATTTCAAGTCAAGTCCATACAATATTTGATATTGTAAACATACCTTGATTTATCCAACTATCGTATTTTAAAAGATGTAAATAAATTTTACTTATTGAAATAAAAATTTAAATAATTTTTTTCAAAAGCATTTGTATTTAAATAACTAAGAATATATTTGTGCTAGTAAGTCATACCCCATCATTTAATTTTATTACATAGGTTTGGATTTGTAAATAATCTGTATGCCTATATTTTAAATTGGTGGTGAGTTATTCAGTATTTGCTCACATTAAGTTATATTAATTAAAAATGAGATTTAAAGGTATAGTCTTTAAACT
>NW_012140524.1:6773741-6785990 GCF_000956105.1 Propithecus coquereli | reverse complement strand
AAATATTTGAACAGATATTATATAATCTCTCAAGAGTGGGGAACCTGAGGCCTGAAGGCCACATGTGGCTTTCTAGGTCCTTAAGTGTGGCCTTTTTACTAAATCCAAATTTTACAGAACAAATCCTTTTACTAAAAGGAATGTATTAGGGAAAGATGAAGCTTTTCTTGCCTCTTTTGGTGCTTAAAAAAAACAATCTTGAAATCAGAAGGCTACTGATTCCCCATGCAAATGCAAAAAAGAGGCCAAAATTCATAGGCACCCCTAAGAGTGACAAAGGGGAATGTAGCAAAGAAGATGAAAGACAACAACTACATTCATTTACAAAGGTATCAACCTTCATTCTTGTAGAAAATCCTCTTCTATATAACTGTTTCTAATTAAGACATACAAATATACTCAGCATCCTCACTCAAGAAATACGAACTGGGCTGGAAATAACGAAAGTCCTTTAAGTATATGAAATCATGAAAGATACAGATGAGATAAATATGGCCTTACTCAATAAATACTAAATACTACGAATAGATGATGCCCATTGAAGCTAAAAAGATTTGCGTTGAGCATACACAGAATGATACTGTATAAGCCTGATTTTTTTTCTTGCATAAAGGAATTTTCCTTTAATTCTTCTTCACTGATACAAAAATTTCTTCCCATTTCAGAAGAGCACATTGCTTTTATTGATTATCTTTCCAAAACACTCTCCAAAACTACTTGTCTGTTTTACTGGAATTTAATTACTTATAACCACACGCCGTGTTCTCAGCTTTCACACAAAACAGGACAAATACCTGCAGTTCGCGGTTGTGATTCTCACACAGCAGCTGAAGGAATCTCAGTATTGGCTGCATGATGGCAATTGCAGGACTCATTGTCACCTCCTCCGCAGACTTGTCCTCAGCATTTCCCGCTTCTGGTCCTGTGCACATAATGTCTATTTCCGGATCCATTTCTCTTCTGTATACACAATATGCTTTGGATGTTGCCGAAGAAGCTTCTGTTAATTGCCCTTTCATTCCCTCTTTTAAATGTAATGATGAATCTCTTACTGAAAATAAAGCAGTACTCTTATATACCTGAACCAACTTCCTTTTGCTAATTAAAAAAAAAAAAGACATTCTCTAACAATTGAATTAAAAATCATCTGATAAGAGGTGCAGTAATTTAAAAAAAAGGATTTGAAGTAGCAACCAAAATGTCAAATTCCCAATGAGAAATTTAGAAGAACCCCTGTCTTTCCGATATATATCAGAAATATACATATATTTCACATAGGTGAGAATGTAGGAAAAATGATGTGACAAACTTCAAAATGTTAATATCTTTATGATTTGTATTTAATACACTGATGATTTTGTCATTTGAAATAATAGGAATCTTTTTCTTGGCACTGGGTGCTAAAATTTCTGTTTTTAGAGCTTAATTTTCATGGTCACTTAAAAGGTTTGGGGCAGTTATTCTTTACCACGCATGCCACAATGAAATCAAACATTTTTCATGTCTCTGGTTGCCTTCCACTGATTATGTCTCATTTAAGTTTGATCCTGCAGAGATGTTTTAGGGTCAAATCCACGACCGAAATTCTTTATGGATGATCAGAGCCCCAGTGGGGGTAATTAAACCAAGAGAAGTGAGATAACAAAGATAAGTGAGATTTAAACGTTGTTACCCTCTTTTCTCTCACTCTATTCTCCCAAATACTCAAATACTTCTTTACCTCTCATTCGTGGACCAGATGTCATCAATTCACTGTCATCGTCCCTTTTTTTGCTACCTAAATCTATGGTATTAACTGTCACTGTTGATCTTATCTCTTTCTGAGCAGCCTTCATTCGATCATAGAGAACTTTGAAGAATTTTTCTGACTTTTTTTGTTCATGTAACTGCTGGTAGAAAGAATACTGCAAGAAAACATATTTTAAGATATCAATATCCAAGGAGAGACAAACAGTGTTTTTATGCTTGAAATAAAAATAAGCATTATAGATAAAAGCACACATTTAATGTGCTACCTATTATTTCATAAATTGACAGCCTTTGCCAGTGTCCTGTACTATTTAATATATGCTAATAATAGCTAGTATATACTTAGCACTTTCCACTAAACTCTAACACATTTTTATACGCTATTTAATTTATCCTTACTGGTTATATATTTTTCAAAAAATGTATAAGGACACTGTAAGAAGTTGTATGGAAAGAGTTCTTTAAGTATTATTAAGTCATGCATTGATTCCACACATATTTATTGAGTGCCTACTATGTGCCAGCCCTGATGCTAACACTAAGGAATAGAACAAAAAGGAAATCACAATCCCTGTCCTCATGAGTTTGTAATCTAAAGTGTAAAGAGTTTGCAATCTACAGTGGAAAACAGCCACAAATCCAATGGTCATCCTGTATAAACATGAGCTTATGGAAAGTTACAAGGAGTTATTTTTCTCTTTATCTAACTTAGTATATTAGTTTAGAATGTGTTACCATGGTAGCCTCACTCATGGGAACCCACTGATGAATAGGTATGAAGTTCTTTTGGTACTCATTAGCTACATTGCTTCACATGGAGTCTAGGACAAACCCACCCTAAAATAAATTCTGCTTTACAGTGAATAATGATGTAGAGAGGATATGATAAAATATATCTTAGTAAGACATGGAAATATTGGGCCTTGGGAATATTTACCCTAATCATCATCTACTCAGTGCTTTCTGGAAGTATCCAGGATAAGAGGGAGGAGAGAGAAAAGATCACACACTCCCGGGAAGATAGAATTTGCAGTGGGTGGGGAAATTATAAATTATTAATACCAAAATTATGAGATAGATATAAGACATACAAAAGAAACATAGTAAAAATTAATAAAGATAATAATCCAAGAGAGCTATATAAGCTTGATGAGAGACAGTATGAAGAAAACATAAGAAAAAAAAATAATTTCCAGATCAAGCAGAGCTGGTCATAATCCAATATAAGAAAATTTAAACAGCCAATTTTGGGGAGTTTGCCTTCTGCAGAGACGCTTTCCTAAGGGAATGCCTGCAACCGTGATGCACAGGTCTCGGGATTGTAAGTTACACTTAACGACATCAGGTCTCGAAATGGTTTCCTGTCTTGCAATTTTCCATATGGGCCATATATATATACACACAGAGTGTTTTATGAAGCCTTAGATGTCAGCTTCACACCTCCAAGGGGAAGCTCCTAAGCAGAGGGCTAGCAAGCCCTCAAGGAAGCAGGCCAAAAAGTCACAGTAACCATAGCAACTATAGTAAAATAGTCATGCTGGTTCTGTTAATTCAAAGGATTGATGCAGCATTCACAGACCTCTAGGGTCCCACGAATTAAGCTGATGCTTAAGCCCTAATATTTTCAATATAATGGGGTTAGAAGGTGGAAGGAAGTTCCAATATATTAATGAGGAGTTATGGAAACATTGTGGCTCTATTAAAACAAAGTTTAATAATTTATACAGTTCTTCTTCATACATCACCTCATGGATACTTTAAGTCCAACAGTGTGATGAACAGAGTGTTCTTATTTCTATTTTATAATTAATAAAATGAGGTTAAGTAAAGGTAAGTGACTTGCCCAATATTACATAACTTGAGAGTGGTTGAGCTAGAATTTAAATCTAAATTTTCTGACTCTGAACCACTAAATTTATAAAGTAACTTCCTAAGCTCAAAACAATAGATTATTGTTAAAAAAGGATAACTTTTATAAGCCAGAATTCTACAATGCTGAACAGCATGATTTTAATGAAGACTAAAAGTATGTTTCACATATATTTATACAACCTCAACAGGTAGCATTAGGTTTTCTCTTATTAAAGATATGGTTTTTTGCTTGGGGAGCTTCCTTCATAAGTTGTATAGAGTGTAAGGGGAAATTTTAAGGTTTTGTTTTTGTTTTCTTTATTTTTAGGAGCTAAGGGAGATGGATAAACAGGTCTGTGTGACAAAAAGTGGGAGAGGCAAAAAAGGAAAGTGAAATGAGGATGGAGAAAGAAGAGAGCATGATGCAGGGTGAATCCCCCATGAAATTTTCCAGGGGTGAGGATGGGGAAGGTTATTTCTGAAAGGAGATGTTAACTGTGGCTAAGAGCAGACTGTATGGGTTTGAAACAACCTGGCTCTATTTCTAACTGTCTATGTGAGCTGTGGTCTATCTCAGTTTCTTCTTCAGTAAGATAGGATAATATATGTGTTACCTCTTAAGTTGTTTGAGAACTAGCCAAGTTAACAAATATGAATCACTAAGAATAGTGCCTAGTATTTAGCAGATATTATTTCTCTTGTCGTTATTAGTGTCCAATTTGAAATTGCAATGTAAGTACCTCTTCTATCCTCCTCCTCAACTGATCTTTTTCCTTTTTTTTTTTTTTTGAGACTGGGTCTTACTCTGTTGCCCAGGCTGGAGTACAGCAGTGCAATCACAGCTCACTGCAACCTTGAACTCCTGAGCTCAAGCAATCCTCTCATCTCAGCCTGAGTTGCTGGGACTACAGGTGCACATCATCACACCTTGTTAATTTTTCTTATTTTTTGTAGAGACGGGGTCTCACTATGTTGTCCAGGCTGGTCCTCTAACTCCTGACCTCAAGCAATCCTCCCACTTCAGTTTCCCAAAGTGCTAGGATTACACGTATGAGCCACCATGCCTGGCCTCAACTTATCTTTAATAAATTATATTAATTTATGTAGTTAGAAAGGTAGAAATTAAGGAAGTGGCTGCAATTCATACCTCGGTATGACAGCAGGGGTTTCAAGACAATCCATGCACTGAGAAAGCAGGACATTCGTGGTAAGGAGACAGTGAGAATGTAAACCCCCAGGTGACTGGCAGGAGTCTTGGGGAGGGCTGAGCTTTAGACTACTACAGAACAAGGAATAGGATTCAAACTGACCTCAGTTAGACCGTTTAGAGCCAGGAGCACATAGCTGACACTTGGGTTATACAATGATGTACATAAGTTAGGAAACTGAATAGGGGAAGGCTGGCAAATGAAATTGTCTTAACCCATCATAAAAAAAGGTTTTCACACACAAAAGTAAGTTAATGCTGTTTCATCAAAAAATATTTGTTGAATGGCCATAAAGCACTACAGATATAAAGAACAGGACATGATCACATACACTAAGGAAGTCAAAATTTAAATGGAGAGGCAGGGCGTAGTACAAATGATAAAACAAAGTAGCACACTCAAAATGCCAAACAAGTGGCATGGGATCTCAGATAAGGAAATGGTCACCAAATACCCCAGACAGATAGGAAAGACTTTGTGAAAGAGATGCAATGTGATTAGGATCAGTCATTCATAGACCCATTCACTCCTGAACATTTCTTGAACCCCAAGATTTGGCCATATATGGTGCCAGACACAAGGGGTACAAAGATGTATAACATGTGCTCTCAACCTTTAGAAGGATTTATAATTTACTGGACAGAGCCTGATTCACACATGAAGAGGCCCAATAAATTGGCAGAGATGCTACTGAAGACATCTGCCGGTGATAGCAGGTGCGTATAGTAAGCAGCAGTCAATTCTGCCCGATGGGACATGGAGTCAGAAAAGACTTCCATGGGAAGTCCATTGAGTTGAGTCCTCAAAGAGGAGAAAGCAGCATGATAAACAATACAACACATTTGAGGAACTGCAAAGAGCTTAGTGTAGCTGGTGCACAAGGGAAAGCATGGAAGAGGCAAAGAGGTGAAAGAAGAAAGGAAAATTTGAAGAGATTGAAGAATGAGGATCTTGGACTATTGCAGAGATTTTTGCCTTTATAGGGCAGGTGACAGATTTTAAACAGGGGAATAATATGTTTTTGGAGAGATATCTTTGGAGGCAAACACGGAGAATGATTTGGAGAAGGACACAACTAGAAGCAGGGCTAACTCCTAGAAAAGTACTTGTTACAATCCAGGAAAAAATAAGAAGGTTCTATTAATGTAATGAGGGATGGAGAGCAGGGATTGAAAATAAGAATATGGATATGAGAGGTGTAGAGGGCAGAGTCACAGAAGTTGGTCATCAGCAAGATGTTCAGAAAGGGAGTTAGGGTGCATAAGTTAAGGTCAAGGCTGACTTTCAATGGTGGGTCAGACAACTGGCTAGATGGAGTGCCAGTCGCAGAGAGGCGATGCAAAGGAGTGGGTGCACTGTTCTCTAGAACAATAGCGGATGCCGTTTGGGACATGTTGAGTTTAAGGTACTTGTGGACTTCCCACTAAAGACTTCTGGAAGAAGCTGGATGTAGGATCTAGAACTCCAGTGAGTGAGCTGAGAATCATCCACACAGAGTGGAAGTTAACAATACGGAAATGGACGAGATCAGGCTGGGGAACAAGCAGAATAACAGAGGAGAGTCCAAAGAAACTTGGGAGATGTCAGGATTCAAGAGCTAAGTAGAGGAAGAGGAACCTTCACAGAAGGCTAAGAAGAAATGGGAGGAGCTAGGAAGACAAACTGGAGAGGGTGATGTCCCAAGATCTAGGTAGAGAAGGTTTCAAGAAGAATGAGAAAGTCACCAGTGGCAAATGCCACAGAAACATCATGTAAGTAAGGACTGAAAGATGTTTTGGTCATGAAGGAATCAAAGAAACAAGTTTCCAGGAATTTAAAACTGGAACATGCAGTTTCTGATGGGAGCTGGCTTATTCCCCAGCAATATGAGATGGTAAGTAAGCACGAATAAGTATGGAAAATGAAGGAGGATCCCATCTGATGACCCTCAGTGGCCCAGAAACAGGAATCTAGAAAGTACTGTAATCCTAAGGATTGCTTCTAGAGATGACAAAAAAATTCCTCACTCCTATCCTCTGAATAAGTCTATCTCTGATGTTATGTAGTTGCCTAAATAATTTCTTTAGAAAGTCCCAACTGACAGAATTTCCTGGTTTTTAAAGGCTGAATAATATTCTATTGTGTATATGTACTACATATTTTAATCCATTTATCCATTGATATGTAAAGTAAGCCAGGCACAGAGGGACAAATATCACATGGACTCACTTATGTGTGGAATCTAAAAAAGTCAAACTCACAGAAGTGGAGAGGGGAACACTGTTCAATGGATGCAAAGTTTCAGTGACAGGAGGAATAAGTTTCTGGTGTTTTATTGCATTGCAAGGAGACTATAGTTAATAATAATGTATTGCATATTTCAAAATAGCTAAAAAGGGAGAATTGTAAATGTTCCCACTGCAAAGAAATGATAAATATTTGAGGTAATGGATAATTACCCTGATTTGGTCATTCTACAATGTGTAAATATATCAAAACATCCCACTGTACCCCATGAATATATACAATTATTATTTGTCAATTAAAAATAAAAATTAAATTAAATGAAAAGAAAGAAAGTCCCAATTAAATACTTGGTTGTAGAAGAAAAGGCAATTTCCAAGAAAACCCACTCAAATTCCTCTACCACCCCCTTCCTCAACTTCCTCCAGAGGGAAATGTGTCCTGCAGCTTCAGTACCGTGAGAATTTTCAACACTTTCTTTTCCCAACTAAGAAATAATGTTTTGGGGTTGTTTTTGTCACTATGCCATTTGCTATTCATGAGGCCTTTATTCCTCAAGCCACTGTTGCTGGATGTGTCATATATTAAAGTGTTCAATGTATTGGATGGCTAATTAAAGCAAAATATCCCAGTTTCGAATTAGATGTGGCTTCTGCTCTCCACAAATTCCTCTACCACCCCCTTCCTCAACTTCCTCCAGAGGGAAATGTGTCCTGCAGCTTCAGTACCGTGAGAATTTTCAACACTTTCTTTTCCCAACTAAGAAATAACGTTTTGGGGTTGTTTTTGTCACTATGCCATTTGCTATTCATGAGGCCTTTATTCCTCAAGCCACTGTTGCTGGATGTGTCATATATTAAAGTTCCTGTTGTTCAATGTATTGGATGGCTAATTAAAGCAAAATATCCCAGTTTCGAATTAGATGTGGCTTCTGCTCTCCACAAAGAGGGAAAATGGATTTTGAAATTTCTAACTAGTAACGGTAAGCATGCAGTTTCCTTCATTGACCAAGGCAAACCCAGAAAGAGCAGGCTGCCGAGCAGCAAGGCTGACAGCTAGATAGGAGGAATAGATTCTGGTGCTCTATAGCTCTGTATGGTGACTACAGTCAACAACACCTTACTGCATGGTTTCAAATAGCTAGAAGACAAGGTCTGGAATGTTCCCAACACAAAGAAATGACAAATGTCTGAGGTGATAGATATGCTAATTACCATGATTTGATCATTGCACATTGTATACATTATCAACATATCACACTGTACCCCACAAATGTGTATAATTATTATGTGTCCATTGAACATAATAATAAAAGCAAAGAATGAAAAAAGACTGAAGGACAATGTGTGTTATCTGGGAACATTCCCCAGCTCTCAGGCTCATGTGGCATGTTCTGCCTTCGGGTGTGGCTGAACCCAGGGGCAACCTGGGAGAAGTTTCAAGGGGAAACTGTGTGGCTTCTGGAAATAGTGGTCTAATCTCCTGTGTGCAGGTGGGAATATTGCTCCCTGTAGTGGAATTACTGGAATAATGTCAGAAGGATGCGTCCAGGGAATGTTCTGCTGTACTGAATAAATTGTTGAAGCCCTGTGGTTTCTATAGCAAATCAAATAACCATAAAAGAACAATGTGATACATGTGTTCTGAGACAGTAATGAGAAACTAAAAGAAAAACACTATTTTTCCTCAGTTTCTATAACAAGTAAATAAGAAATACAAATAATAGATGTAATGCCCATGATTCATAAACAGGTACCTGCGTTTGTGTGTTTCCTCCTTCAAGCAAGGCAATGCCGAGGAAAATGCCTTCAGAAAAAATTCTGTCATTTTTGGTGTTCACTATGACATCGATGACAAGTTCTGATGCACCTTCTTTGTCCAGCAGACACTGAATATCTGACATTGATATCCCCATCTTATCTGAATCTTGTCCAGAAAAACTTCCTGTGATTAGAAAAATAAATAAATGAATAGTAATTACAGGCATTATTAGCATATAAAGTTTTCAAATTCTTAAACAAGAATATTTATCATTGAGATTTTTTCCCTACGAAGTTAAATATAATAGAAGCCAGAGTTAAAAAATACAAAATTCGTAAAAATAGAACTGTTAATTAAATGTCTGACACATGTAATTAAATTTTTTAAGAAAATTTTTTAAGAAAGTTTTTAAGAAAATTTTTTATATTTGTGCCATTTAAGTAAAATACTAAAGTAACAGTGACGTGAAGATATGTCATGAGAATCCTAAAATTAGAAAAAAAGTGACAAGCATTACCTCCCACTTGTGCAGTTTTGGAGTAGGTTCCTGACAGGTGTCCATTCATACCAACTCCATAATCACCTTTAAAATATCGATTCAGGAGTATTTTTCTTAATGTATTACCCTAATGAGAAAGGTAAGAAAAGCGTCATTGTTTCCTTTTCTAATAAAACTAAAAAATGCCACTTAAAATGCATTTTGTGAATGATGTTGAGACATGGAAAAGTTAATTTTATACCAAATAATATTTTCTGAGGCAAAAATTTACAATGTGCCTCAATAAAATAATAATTTTACTTCTCATAATAAATAAAGAGGGTGGGAGGATCCTTTTGGAGGTGATGAATAGGTTTATGGCACAGATTGTGGTGATGGTTTCACAGAGTATACTTACCTCCAAAGTCATCAAGTTGTATACATTTAGCATTTACTGCTTTTTGTATGTCAATCATATGTCAATAAAATGGTTTAAAAATAATTTTACTTTAATAACTAAAAGTTAAAATAAATAAAAAATAAAAGATAATGTCAATAGAATGTACTAGAAAAATCACAAATGCTATAAATTTAAGATCACTTAGAAACCTGAAGTTCCCCATGTTGGTTGAATATCAGTGGTGCCTAAACAGGACACAGCATAATAAACACCTTAAGAAAGCAAAAGCTTTGGGTAGAGAAGCTTAGTCAAAAAGAGCCAGTAGAGAGCTGGGTATACAGCAGGTGCTCAAAAAATTAAGTTTCATGAAACAGAGTGAATTATATTTAAATTCAAGTTGCTTTATTCAGAGGACAGTGGGCAAAAGACAATGTATTCCTTTATAAAATACGTAATTCAAAAATTCTTAAGTCTTCAATCGTGTGCTGATAACAGGATGCTTTTAAAATAATACATTTTGTAATATATAATAATTGCATGTACATAAGGAACTTAGATGATAACTCCAAATTTTCCTTTTTATTGGTGATTATTATTTTAATAAAATAGGGTGATTTAAAAGTATTAAAGAATCATGTTTGAACTATTTAAATTAACAAAACAACAACTGAGATGTTATTCCCATCTTGCAGAAAGGAAACAGTGGCCCAAGAGCTTAGGTAACTGCCTGCAGATCATGCAGCTAACAGTTGCATGAGCAAGACCTGAATGCAACTCTTGACTACAAAATCCAGCCATTTCCTCAAGCCATGCTGCACTCGCCCCCACAAGCACCCTCCGTTTTATGGGGGGACACACAATTCTCTTGATCCTTCTGTCTGTCTGTCTGTCTGTCTGTCTCTCTCTCTCTCTCTCTCTCTCTCTCATGCTTTCGTTATCTTTCCTTCTCAAGGTCTTCGGGTTGTGTCCTCAGTGCTTTTGTTGTGATCCTCTCCGCATCTTTCCCCAGTCGGCACTTTCATCTGATCCTTGGTTGCACCATCACTTCTGCAGGTCTGACTGCCAAATGTGTTTCCTCTGGCTTTGACCTTGCTCTCCTAAGCTTCTTATTCTGTTTCCACTTAGATTTCTTTACCTGTGTCTTGAGGCTCTACTGGCACTCCAAATTCAATTTTTCAGAACGGAATATTCCTTCTCTTTCAAATATGTTTTCCTCTCAATTTCAATTTATTTTAAGGAGATCACAATCATTCTGGTCAGTTAGGCTCTAAACTGAAGGAATCATCACCACCACTCCCAACTTGACAATGATTTGTGAAATCCTACTTATTCTACCTTTCCAACTTTAGCTTCCAATGCTGGCTTCATACATGATATTTTACCAAATTGAACCAAGTGATCATTTCTCAACTAAAGTTTTCTAAGTCTTTCTCTTTGCTCACAACATACTCTCTGGCTGAAATGGTCTTCATTCATCTTACTTATAGACAGGTCCTGTCTTCCCTCTTTATTCTATAAATATTCAGTAGGTACCTATTGTTTTAGGCACTATCTTAATAAGTGATAAGATATAACCCTCTCCTTAGAGTTTACAGTGAGATAAACTCGATAATGGAGACGTCTACTAGGTCCTATGAAAGCATGAGAGGAAGCAGTCTACTCTGAGGAGGCTTTCCATGGCATATGCCCGCTACTAACCCATATGATCATCAGAATAGACCAGTCTTTTGCACAATCAATGCACGGCAAATATGTCCTAATGACATGATGCCAAGAATTCTAACAGATATTCAGAGTGTCTGCAGTTCCTTATCTTTATAGTAACTTTTATTTATTGATACTTAAGCTCTTAAAACACAGACATTTATTATTGCTTCCTATTTCATGTTTTCTTCCTTTAAGACTTTTCAATATAGGGGTGTAAATAAAGGTGATGACTAGTATTGGAAGAAATAGTGAGATGTAAAAGCCTATTCTACCAGTGAACACAACTCTACTATCTCTTATAAAACCTAAGTAGGGCACCTAGAGGAGACATAAGAAATGAAAATAGTCTTTGCTTTTTTCTTTTCTTAAGAGAAGGTCCTTTGAGTTGAATTAATTCCATCTGGCCAAAGAATGATAATTCCAAAAGGGGAGGAAAAACAAAATAAAAAATCCCTTTGGAGGTAAAGTCTTTGGGCTTTTACTTTGCATCTCATTACAATAGAAGGAGATACTATGAAAGAACTTTTAGATCCATAACATGGGGTTGAAGTTACAAGCTGGGAAGAAAAATGTGAGGTCACATTAACTGAAGCACTAAATTTTTTGCAAGGATAGCTCAGTTTGCTGTACTAAGCGTGATTCTCACTTCCAAAGACCACTGACTCTAACCCTATATGAGACACTTGGTCCACTTCTAATGAATAACACTGACAAATGTGAAAATCCAGGCCATTTTTCTTGAAATTGCACAGTCACTGTCAGTTTCTGGAAAAGAACCCGTTGTGACTAGAGGCCTGGATCCTTTCTACTCTCTGTAGCAGTCTTTTAATCACACTATTCTAAGAATCCAACTAAGATATAAAGAGACAATA
>NW_012140524.1:6754952-6772176 GCF_000956105.1 Propithecus coquereli | reverse complement strand
ATGAGCATGATATGGTTTTCCACCTGTTTATTTCCTGTGATATTTCCTTCCTCAGTGTTTCGTAGTTCTCCCTGTAGAGGTCTTTCACCTCTTTAGTTAAATATATTCCTAGGTATTTCATTTTCTTCATTGCTATTGTGAAGCGTATTGAATTTTTGATTTGGAGCTCAGTTTGATTGTTGTTGGCATATAGGAATGAAACTGATTTCTGTGCATTGATTTTGTAACCTGAGACTTTGCTGAATTTGTTTATCAATTCCAGTAGTCTCATGGCAGAATCTTTGGGGTTTTCTAGATATAAGATTATATCATCGGCAAAGAGCGATAGTTTGACCTCTTCTGTCCCCATTTGGATGCCCTTGACTTCCTTCTCTTGTCTGATTGCTCTGGCTAGGACTTTAAGCACTACGTTGAATAGAAGTGGTGACAGAGAGCAACCTTGTCTGGTTCCAGTTCTAAGTGGGAAAGCTTTCAGTTTTTCCCCGGTTCCCTGTTCAGTATGATGTTGGCTGTGGGTTTGTCATATGTGGCTTTTATCATTTTCAGGTAAGTCCCATATATGCCTATTCTGTTAAAGCATTCTTATCATAAAAGGCTGCTGAATTTTGTTGAATGCTTTTTCTGTGCCTATTGAGAGGATCACATGGTCTTTGTTTTTGCTTCTATTTATGTGGTGAATTACATTTATAGATTTGCGTTTGTTGAATCATCCCTGCATCTCTGGGATGAAGCCCACTTTGTAGTGATGGATTATTCTTTTGATAAACACCTGAATTTGGTCTGCTAGGATTTTGTTGAGAATTTTTGCATCTATATTCATAAGAGATATTGGTCTGCAGTTTTCTTTTTTTGTTGTGTCCTTTCCTGGTTTTGGTACCAGGGTGATGTTGGCTTCATAAAACACGTTGGGGAGGATTCCTTCCTTCTCAATGTTGTGGAATAATTTCTGCAGGATAGGCACCAGTTCTTCTTCATAGGTTTTGTAAAATTCAGGCGTGAAACCACCTGGTCTGGGACTTTTCTTTTTAAGAAGGTTTTTTATTGTTGCTTCTATTTCGGTACTTGATATTGGTCTGTTCAGGAATTCTATTTCTTCTTGATTGAGCCTAGGGAGGCTGTGTGTTTCTAAGAATTTGTCCATTTCAAAGAAATAGAAAACTGTTTTTGACCCTTTGTTTTAAAAAAAAATGCCTTTATATTTCTAGGAGAATAAAACTGAAATCAATCATAGTATAGAATTGTGTAACACAAAATTAAAATTAGAACCATATTTGTGATTATGTTTAAATTCCCTTTAGGCAATAAAATCACATATGTGCCTATCAGATTCATAAACATCAAAATCAAATAAGCAACACTCTTCTTATGTAATTGCAGCCTAGTTAGAAGCATCTATTTTCTAACTATGTAATATTCGGCATACCATAGAAAGTGGAGAGGGTTCCACATTTCTCTGTTCTTTATGCTGGAACTGCACTGCCTGGGTTCAAATCCCTTCTATGCCATATTCTAACTGGAAGATCTTAAGCAAATTATGTCACCACTCTGGGCCTCAGTCCTTCAACTGTCAAATGAAATAGTTAATATCTACCCTCATGGGGTTTGTATGATAATTAAATAGTTAAAATGTACATGAAGTAATTAGAACAATCCCCAGTACACAGTAAGTGCTGTGCAAATTGTGTATGGTGATGCTCCCTCTGCCAGTACAAATAATATCCAGACCACGGAACAGTTCACAACTTACCAAGTGCTTCTGTACACACACTCTCACTTTATACCAAACCTTCCTGCAAAAATGAAAGAAATTTCTAATATATTGAGAAAATGAAAAAAATTAATAAATGATAAACTATCTAAAATCCTAGATTTTCAACTATTAATCAGTTTCTAGAATTATATGCTTGTGAGCTAACATGGCAAAGCCACCCCAAAGCATGCATATACTTCACTATATAAAGCTTATACTTACAACTTCAACTACAGTGGAAAAAAATTCTACCTTGGTTCAAACTCCATAGTTTTCAGCTAAGACAAACTTTGGTGTTAAAAATGAATGAAGAACAGGTACAGATGGAACAGGATTCTGTTGTGTCTTAGTGATCCTCATTTAAGAATGGAAAACTTTAGATATTGGTATGTCACAAGTTCAGCAGAACTGACCTATTGTCAAATATCAAGCTCTGACTTGAGGGATGAGAGGCAAGTACTGTGTCCCAATTTGCCTTGCAGCCTTCTTGGTGGCCTGTACTCTCTGTGATTGGTTACAGTGGTGGTAGCTTAGATCGTTTCCCCAAATTACTTAAACTCAAATAAAGTAATTGTAGAACCACTGTCAGAAATTCTGGTGCCCGGTTGCAAATGATTGTCTCAGAGCTATAATTGCCATGGCAGAAATTTGCAGAAGAACTAAAAGCACATTAAGCCATTTTGAAAAGAATTCTACCACAATTGAGAAGTTTGACTTCTGTACTGGTTCTTCAAATTCAAAATGAATTCCTGACCAGGCTTCCCATGGTAGGTATCTTTGCTGGGTTAGACCAACGAGCAAGGAATGTCCTTTACAGTCTTTTCAACGTTGGAGTCAATTCCAGGCCACAAGACACTACTTTTAGCCAATGTCTTCATGTGAACACATCCCAGATGTGCTAAATGTAAGGTAGCCAAGATAACTAACAACCACCTTCTGAAATTACAACAAAATATCTCCATAAAAAGACATCTTTTGTGGCCAGAAAAGTCATGCTGACAGTGTGTGAATATCTGGGAGGATTGGTTTTTTCCTGGACACTCCCTGGTATACCAAGTCCAATGTATCAAAAATTCAGAAGCTCAGAAATTATTGCCTTTAATGGATGGAAAAGATTATAAAAATTTACTAATCCTAGAAAGGACTTAAATTTTCTCTCATTTTCAAGAAAGCACAATATTGTTTGCTTTAATAGGGGTTAATACCCTTAGAAGTGAAGAGGATGTCATGATGGAGGTACTGACTCGCATATTCATTCCTATCCCCTTGGAAAAACGACACACTAAAGTAATGCTATTTTTCCATTATGAGCAATACAATCAAGACATCATGAAAAAAAGACATCACAACCAAAATCCTAGAAAATTAAGTCCTCACCTAGAAGTTCAAAAGGTAATGAAAATTGCAAACTAAAGATGCTCGATTTAAGATTTTCCCCGAAAGATTCATGATTAGCTACTAATCAGCCTGGACAAAATATGTACCTGTAGTCTCCACATAGTCTCATTTTAACATTAAACTTGGTATTAGCATAATTAGTGTTTCCCTAAACATTTGGTTTAATGACAATTTGTCTGATTAGGGTATTCTTCCTCATTTGAATTCCCAGGGGTAAAAAGGTACATTTCTCATTTCAAATAAATTATTGTAACAATTGTATCTTTTTGGAATTATTTAAAGTCCATCACTACAATCAACTACATCTTCAGGGAACTCCTTTGGGAAAATATGGCCAATCTCCTATAATCTGGCTGACTAATGGTTTGAATATGTCAATTTCTTCCCCTGTTGCTTTGTCCAGCCTTCTTAAGATAAGAAACATAAATTTCAATAGTAGTTGTAATATACATTCACAAAATGCTCTTCACTAAGACAATGATACAATCATTATATCTTGAAAGACATATGGATGTCTCAATAATTCTAGTAAAGAGCCTCATGAAAAAAATACTAGAAAATATTTTATAACCAAATATTCATATACTACAATGGCAATCTATTTCCAAATTCCTTCTTTGTTTTTATTAATTGTAAAGGCATTTATTACATTTCTACCAGGTGTTAGGAACTAGGAAAGGGGGTGCAAAAAGTAATTCTGCAGCATATGCTAAAAGAATTTTCAAATATGTAGAGTTGAGACATATGGTACTGTTTTTCTTTCTTTCTTTTTATTCTTTTTTTTTTTTTTTTTTTTGAGACAAAGTCTTGCTTTGTTGCCTGGGCATGAAGGCAGTGTCATCATAGCTCACTGCAACATCGAATGCCTGGGCTCAAGCTATCCTCCTGCCTTAGCCTCCAAAGGAGCTGGGACTACAGGTGCAACACCACACCTGGCTATTTTTCTATTTTTTGTAGAGAAAGCATCTTACTCTTGCTCAGGCTGGTCTTGAACTCCTGACCTCAAACGATCCCCCCACCTTGGCCTCCCAAAGTACTAGGATTACAGGTGTGAGCCACCACACCCAGCCCTAGTACTATTTTTCAATATAAATAATTCTCATCAGATCATTTGATTTCATTTGTGAAATCTAAACATTTAAAGAGTAAATGATGATGTTTGCACATTTGATGATGCTGCTGTATATAGGAGTGACTTCAGTGATCACTCCAGGTTTTTCAAATGTCCTGGCCTCAGTACAAATGGGGCTGCTGAGAAGGCTTTGTTAGGGAATGATTCTGTGCCCCATAAAGAATGAGGAATAAAGGAAACTGTATTTGTTTTCTTTGGGGTAAGATAAAATCTCTCAGCATTTAAATTCCAGGAAGCATCAAACTCAAAAGACTCTTCCACTTCAACCATTTTAAATACAGGGTCTGCTTAAATTCAGAGTTTGAGAACTTATACAACCCCTCACCAATAGGACTTGAGAATGAATTTTACTGCTTATAATTGTTTAGTTTTCTGAGTAAGCAGTCTTCATCTGATCTTCAGAACACAAAGGCAGAAAGTTGAGAGGAGAGTAAGTAAGCAAGAAATGAGCAGACAAGCTTCAAATATCATCTGCTTATTGAAGAAAAACTACTGGACTCACATCATAAATTACTACCTCATCAACTTACACTCAAATGGCAATGGCACACAATCGCTAAAATGACGCCCATAATCTCTTGGTATATAGTATAAAAAACTACTAGTGCATGATCTGTTACTTAAAAAAGGGAATCAGTGCTGCCAATGTAAGTATGTGCATGCACACCGAAGACTGGGAAAAATGGAACTTCTATTGTAATACTTCGGCAAAGACTATTACTGAGAGGTGGCTCAATATTGGACTCAGCTTATGGTAGGTCCAAGAGAACAAAAAGCAGGAGTGGGGAGGAAATGGGAATAAATGAAGGAACTGACTTGATCTGAATAGCAATATGAACTACAATGGGAGAGGGGTCTTCTTCCTGGACACTGGGAAAAGTCATATTTAGCTTGCTGTTTTAAAGTACTATCCTCAGATGCTGTGAATCCTGTTAGAGCCGCGGTCCCTAACCTTTTTGGCACCAGGGGCTGGTTTCATGGAAGACAATGTTTCCATAGATGGTGGGTGGGGGGGATGGTTTCAGGATGATTCAAGTGCATTACATTTATTACGCAGTCAAACCTCTCTGCTAACAGTAATCTGTATTTGCAGCCACTCCCCAGCGCTAGCATCACCACCTCAGCTCCACCTCAGATCATCAGGCATTAGATTCTCATAAGGAGCCCACAATCTAGATCCCTGATGTGTGCAGTTTATAACAGGGTTTGCGCCTCTATGAGAATCTAATGCCGCTGCAGATCTAACAGGAGGCGGAGCTCATGCGGTGATGCGAGTGATGGGGAGCAGCTGTAAATACAGATGAAGCTTTACTGGCTCGCTGTCACTCACCTCCTGCTGGGTGGCCTGGTTCATAACAGGCACGGCCGCAGTACCAGTCTGTGGCCTGGCGGTTGGGGTCCACAGTGTTAGAGCTCCACAATCATCACATGAAGATTGATACAAAAGTACCACTTTGGAAGGTGGTGTGACAGGAGGTGAGGAATGATGCATAGAGGGAGGTAAGACCAGCACTATCCTGCCCTACACTGACCTTCCTGTTTGTGTGGCATCTCCTGCATTCTCAACAGCGGAGCAGTCCTTGAGCTCCACGCTGTGGTCTCATCTACAACCAAGAGAGTGTGGCTCCCAGGGCAGTGAGGGAGCATGTGGCTCAGAAAAGGTGGTAAGGGGAATACGTGGTAGGAGATGCTCCCCCAACACACATACACACACAAACACACACAGAATGAGTGAGAGAGAAAAAGAGACCTTATCCTTTTCCCAAAAAACGCTAGAAAGAAATTGTCCTTAAAAGGAAGAAAGAAAAGTAGCAGCTATATTACTTATTAATAAATGAAATATTTGACAAAAGAAGTATGAAGCCAAATTTTATTATATTTGAAATAAATTTGGAAGTTCCTCAGATAGGAGAGAAATATTTATGGAGTCTGGGATGAAGAGGAATTCTACATAGCACAACTTCAAAGGGAGGTCTTGAGAATGAAATAAGATTAATAATATCTACACACAGTTTAATACATAAGAAGTTCAATTGATGAATGCATTATGCATTCATAATGATAATGCACTTTAGTATGTTTTAGTGGAAATGATGTTTTGGAGACCAATGTGATCGGTTCAGATCTGTGTTCTGCAACGTATTGGCTTTGTAATGTCAAGAATTTTACTTAATTGCCCTCAGACTCAGTTTCCCCATCTATTTGAGATATATTCAAGGTGACTTGTATATTAAGTATATTCAGTACATAAATGCATTACCTATGGTTCTATGGCTGAAAGAAGGAAGTTGTGTTGGAATCCAAGAAGGAAAACATAAGAACACTTAAAGGTAAAGATGGACAATTCCAACATTCAGTCTGAAAGATTGCAAGATAAAATATTAATTATAATAATAATTGCAGATGTAGCCTAATGCAAAAGAATACACAATATACCAAAAGTTCAGTCCAAGATCTTCCCCTTCTACAATGTATCTATTGAAATAGGATTTTCCTATTTCACTGAAAAACACAGAAACTACCTTGATGTTTCACATCATGCAAGGATCTGTCTTGGCAACATACTTCCTAGTACTATGCAAATATATTAGTTTAAATAGATACAAAGTCACTATTCTCTTTTTAAAATGCGTTTGGGTGTGTCATAATTTATAATAATAATAAAATTAAAGATAATTCTCTTTTGTCTCATCTTTTCCTCATGAAATAAAAATCATTTCATTTCCCTAGTGTTTATTATTATATTAAAAATTGCATAAATCTAATTTTGATCATTTCTCATCAATTCGTCCTTGAGACCATATGTTTGGACTACTTTAATATAAGTTCTATATGTAAACCATAATTTTCAAAGAATTTCACAGCAAAAAATTATGAGACAATGATTTAAAAGTCATGAAAAATAGGAATTTCTTATATTTTCATCAACATTTCAAAGCATCAACACAATTCTCCCCCAAAGAAAATGAGGTCTCAGTTCAAACAAACCTAAACATGCCTGAGCTAATTAAAGGGATCAAGTGCCAAATGCTTACCTTAGGAAAAGCCTTTTGCAGAAAGGCTTTGACTAGGCTTATTGCAATCTTTTGAACACTATTTTGAAAATCATTTCGATTCCCCATGGCACACACCATGACAGAAATTGTACTACTTTCATGTATCTAGAACTATCATTGGAATCCAGGTTACTATGAAAGTAAACTTTATTTTTAATAACATGCAAAACACCTTTGCAGTTAAGGAAACACAGCCCCTGGGTAGGACTGTGGTGCTAGCATTTGCATTATGAATGGGGGTTTTCATAGGCTTGTGAAGTCACCTGTTGAAATTAGCTTCTGAAACAAATGAGACAAACCATCCTTAGGCTGAAAAGAAAGCTTAAAATCTTCAAAAAACTTGAGTTGAGGTAAACCAGCTATTTTGAGTAATGAAGAGAAGAAGAAAAAGAATCATTGCAGTGAATTCCAGATTGTGATGCTGGTCTAATACTCCCAAATCGGGAAAAAATAAATCAATGAATATCTCCTCTTTTCTATGTATGTATGTGTGTGCACATATATGTGTGTAATATATACACATATATATTTCTGTATTCCTGGATATTGATGCATATTTGTATTAAGTCTTTGTGGTATTAAAATTCCTGCTTTTTGGGACTGAGTTGCCTCCATAAAGCAAGTGAACAAGCATCTCTGTTACGTGTCATTGATTCTAACACACACATTCTTCTCACCCTCACTTTAATATTTGTAAATTGCAGGTTGCTTTAAAATCAATGGTGTGTTGTAGTTTAATTGGCAGCATTTTTTTCTTTCTAGTGATACATAAAAGTACAGCATGCCTTGCAATCGATGTTATATTAGAATTGAAAAAATATATTATTTTGAATGAAAAAATAGGTATGTCTTTTTATCTGTCATTGTAATATAAACTAAGCTCCACAGTATGTGGCATCACTATTACACCCGTGTTTTAGTTAATATAAAGATGAAAGCATATCAGAAATGTGGGGATTTAACCTTTGCAATCAGTTTCTGTTTAGTGTTTTCCCTTTTTCCTGCTACATGTTCTACAGAATAGCCCAATTCACCACCATCATAAGTTCTGATGTCATATGCCCTGACTTGGACTTGCATTTAAAATTAGTAAGGAAAATGGCAATATTGATGGACATGAGAGATATATTTATCTTATAAACAAGAGTAATGGAAAAGCAACAATATAGCTATGTTTAATTAATTTATAAAGCATGAATAACATTAAATTTCTTTCTTTTAAAATAATTTCCCATTGATACCACTTCATACCCACTAGGATGGATAAAATAAAAAAGACGAACAGTAACACGTGTTGGTGAGGATGTGGAGACACTGAGACCCTTATATATTGCTGATGGGAATATAAAATGGTACAGCCACTTTGGAAAACTGACAGTTCCAAAAAATTAAACACAGAGTTACCATATGACCCAGCAATTCTACTCCTAAGTATATACTGGAGAGAAATGAAAGCATATGTCCACACAAAAACTTGTACATGAATATTCATAGCAGCATAATTCATCATAATGGAAACAATCCAAATGTCCATCAAATGATGAATGGATAAACAAAATGTGGTATATTATCATATGATGGAATATTATTTGGCAATAAAAGGGGAACGAAGAACTAATATATGCTATAAGACAAATGAGCCTTGAAAATACTAAGCCAAGTGAAAGGAAGCAGTCACAAAAGACCACATATTATTTGATTCCATTTATACAAAATGTCCAGAAGAGGCAAATTCATAGAGACAGAAAGTCGATTAGTGGTTACCAGGGGTTGGGGTTGGTAAGAAGGGGGGGCGACTGCCAGCGGGTCTGGGGTTTCTTTTGGGGGCAATAAAGATGTTCAAAAATTAGACAGTGGTGTTGGTTGCAGATCTGTGAATATACCAAAAACCGCTGAATTGCATACTTTAGCAGGGTAAATTTTACAGTATGTGAATATCCCAATAAAGCTGTATAAAAATATAAAATAAATCCATTAGATGGGTCAAGAAAAATCACTCCTTAAATGATTTTAAAGTACATCTCTTAAGGAAAATAATGTCAGTTCTGTCCAAATTTTTGCTAAGCAGCTCCACTGCTATTTGCCACAAAGTTCTTGCATTTAAATGCATGTGTGCAACAGATGTACTGTAATGGCACATGTTTTGAATGTTACATCTGTTAGTAAAATGTAGAGAGGCTCAAACTGCTAATTAAATATGAAATTATATGTGTCAATTAGGAGCCAATTTCTTGTTAAAACTGCCTAACATTTAAGGCACAATAAATCGAGCCAGTGTCTGGGACTGCTTGAGTCCTGACCTGTGTGGGAAGGCGGTCCAGTGCACTGAATATAGGCTAGACAGTTTCCATGGATACCTCACAGTACTTGAGGTGTAGAAACTCAAAATTATAAACAACTTCATAAAAATTATGCTTCACAAAATATATTAGCAAACAGAAAATACTCGTCTTCCTTAAGAAAGATGCTGGACTTTATTTTGTTGATAAGTGGATAAGGGTTTTTTTGGGGGGGGTAGTGAATGAATTTTTAAAGGATAGTTTTTAAATTCCTTTGTGATTCATATTAGACAGAGAGACATTCAAAATGTTTCCTCATAAGCTTTTCAGCAAACCTCAAGAGTTTAAAGACACTTAGCTTTTATAGGAACCTACTATATTGAATTATGCCAGCTGAGTTTAATTAATCTGCCACTGCATACTAATATACTAGTCTTTCCAGATAAATGTACACTGTAATTACAACCAGGCTACTCCACCCACCATCCTTTTGCTCCTTCCCATGAAATAAAACTACACATCTTCCAGATGTAGCAGAAAAGCCACAGCGTCATTTGCCAACCATTTCAGAATTAAACAAAATAAAGCATGAGAAGAACATACGTAGCTTCTATAAGAAATTTTCCATACCAGATATTTTCCATGCCACTTTGCTGAGAAGACTTGACCGCACACCTGTTTATTTATCCCTTTAGCAGGTTAGAGAAGGAGGAATGAGAAAGTCATAACATCAGCTTTTTGCATGTCCCCAAATCTCTTCCACTATTAAGCAATCAAGTCCCAGAACTCCAAAGATCATCAGCTGGCACAGAAATGCAGTCGTATTCTTTGGACCACTTAATCCAGCCATTAGAGAGGACCAGCATGAGTAAGGGAAAGAACACAAATTGTTTTAATAATGGAAACAAATGAATCACTAAATTTTAATCAAATTAAACTAATATTTGATTATGTGTCAGGACAATTTCACAAATATCTCATTTGATGCTCACAGCAAACTAACACTGAGCTTGGCAGCAAGAGTCAACTGCATTATGCACTTCCCAAATATTTTTGAAGAGCGTGCATTTGTTTTAGTGTGATGTAAAATAAAGATCGCTTTTTGAAAAATTAGATATGTTCACTAGAAGTGTAGGGTGCAAGAGTTGGTAGTAAAAGATCACAAAAAGAACTCTACCTAGAAAAATAGTTAAACAGAACTCTGCTCTAAGTTTTACAACTTTCCTCCCCTCTTTTTTATTCACTATCATCTTGATTCTCCCAAATTTCTTCCTGTTTTCTTAGTCTCTTTTCACCTGAACTATAATCGATCACTTCCCTGCTGTCCCTTTTGCTTCTGGGTGTCTAGTCTTTTAAAGGTAAGAGAAATCTCTACCGGTGTCACCCTGTCAGTGGTGCAGGAGTGGCCCTGGCACGTGGGTGCATTCCACTCCTCCTACGGCCGTCACCAGAAACTCCTCGGCATTCTGGTCTCAGCTTTCATGCTACTTTCTTAGAAAAGCTGTTTTCTGGACAGCCCTTCCTATCCCAGCTCTCGTCCTCTGGTTACACACTCATACAGCACTCTGGACTTCTCTGTCAGAGTAATTTTTAAAAAGAAATTAATTAATCCCCGTCCAACTATTTGGCTGGTATCTAACTTTCTCACTCAACTCTAAACCCTGTCAGGGTACAATAAATTGTTCATCAATGCATTTCCAGGGCTAAGCAGACATTCAACAATTTTTTTGTAAGTCTATATTGTCTCACACATTTTTTCCTATTTCCAAATACCTCGGCATTCTGTCATTTTCATGATTTTCTAATAAATATATTTTTCATAGAATTCAGATTGTTTTTCAAAATTACATAAAAAGTCATACCATGAAATAAATATTCTTCATCCTATCTTGACCTCTGATGAATAGAAAATAACCACTCTCAGCATATGTGGGCACAGCATGTAAACATACGTGGGATCACGTATGGGACATGTGTGGGACCAACACATAAACAAGTGGAGGATGGCCAGCCAGAAGGGAATTACCCCATGTCCACTCCAGCTACAAATCAAGTCTTGAAATCTAAGCATCTTTGTCTTCTACTTCTACCCTCAGGCTCCATCGGTATCTTCAGCTCTGACCTCCTCGATGACTTTCTACACAGTCCTACCATTCCTGACACTAAAATGTTGTGCTCTGCAGCTTCGGTCATCTGAAATAACCTCACCATACCTTTCTGCCTCATCTACTCTTCATCTCATTTCAATCCTCAGCTGAAAACATCCCTTTGCCCTTGCTCTACCTCTTCATGGACACAGAAGGGAAAGGATTTTTAACTCTAAAGCGTTTGAGCAGACGCTTTAGAGGAAGACACTCTGCAGTTATCATCACAGAGCACAGGGTGCTACATGTATGACCAGGAGATTTCACAGGGTTGGGAAAGCCATTACCAGCCTGCATTTTAAAAGCCTCTGCTCAAGTCAGAATCAAGATTCATTATGCTATTGCCATGGTACTAACATTTTAACCCCTTGAAAAAAAGAATGTTAATATAATTCTTCCTTCTGGAAAACATAAAAAGTTTTCTAAAGATCCACGGCCAAAGATATCATCAGATATCCTGGCCCTGTAAGTCTGTAGTTACCAACACAAGAGAGTCCATGACAAACCCGCTAGTTTACTGCTAGACGAGGCCGCGTGACAAAGGCTGGCCAGCTGCTCACCAAATCCTCTCCCTTTTCCCCTGGCCACACCATGAGACTACAGTTCCTGGTCTCCTGGACAGCTAGGTGGGGCCATGTGGCTGAGTCTGAGCAAACTAAAGCAGAAATGCCATGGATATGGCCCATGTGGGAATCTTGCGTTCCCTCCTCTGCTGTGGCTTGATGCAGACAGGCAAAAAAGCCTAGGAGATCTGGTGCCCAAGGTGGAAGGACGCCAAGGCCCGGAACTGCTAGGGAAGCTAGCTGCTAGGAGAGTGGCCCTACTCGGAACGCTCATGTTGGAATTTTAACCTTTACTATATGACAAAATTAAACTTTTATTATATTAAACCGCAGAGATTTTCAGGTTTAATTGTTTCATTAGCTACTTTTGCCTTAAATAACATAGGCCAGTGCGGGTCCTTGTGAATGGGCAATTCCTGGTCCTAACCTGGGCAGCTCCAGCTGTGACTCTTCTCGAGGTGTCCAGACTCATCTCTCTCTGCAGAAACTATGACCCTGAGTACAAGCTAATCATGAAGCTGCCCGGAAAAGTCAGATGGGAATATAATTTCACCTACACCAGAGTTTTCCAGGCTTCCCTTCCTTGTCCCAGCATCCCCTCTTCCTAGCAGCTTTGCCCTATCTCTCCTACCCAATTTCTCCATTGTCTCCAAATTCCCATTACTACAATTATCACACACACACACACACACACACACACACACACACACACACACCCCTACTTTCTCTTTCCTCTGTGGCAGTCCCTGAATCCTATAAAAGCTACCCAAAAGGAAAATTAACCGACTTAGGCCACATGCATGTCCTCAACTATTCCGAAATGTTCTCTAGTATTCTGCTGTGTTTCCACTAATCTTCCACTTGTCCATTTTCTTTCTTTCTTTCCTTTTTTTTTTTTTTTGAGACAGAGTCTCACTGCTGCCCAGGCTAGAGTGCCATAGCATCAGCCTAGCTCACTGGAACCTCAAACTCCTGGGCTCAAGCTATCCTCCTGCCTCAGCCTCCTGAGTAGCTGGGACTACAGGCATGTGCCACCATGCCCGGCTAATATTTTTTTCCATATATATTTTTAGTTGTCCAGCTAATTTCTTTCTAATTTTTTAGTAGAGATGGGGTCTGGCTCTTGCTCAGGCTGGTCTTGAACTCCTGACCTTGAGCGATCCTCCTGCCTCGGCCTCCCAGAGTGCTAGGATTACAGGGGTGAGCCACTGTGCCCGGTCATTTGTCCATTTTCATTTCTCCCATCTTTGAACTTCTGAAAATATTTCCCTCTCACAGTAGTGGCTTAAGGATTAATAAGCCTCTGAAGTACTTAGAAATTCCTCAATTAAATATGTATCTCAAGAGCAATGTGATACTTATGAATAATATGATACATGATTTTATTTTTTATTATTTTACCAGCTATGGAAGAAGTATGACTTCAATTCCTTAGTGAAATCAGTTCTCATATAAAAAGCTTCCAATTAACTGTAATTTTTAAAAAGAGAAAAGGTGAAAAAGAGAGAGGGTAGGAAAAGAAAAAAGAGTAAATGAACTGATGGATGGAAGTGGATGGGGTTTATATCAATTTAGTATGACATACAAAGAACAAAGTGATTACAGTATTGCTGCTTCCTCTAATGAAAATGATTTAGAGGAATATTTACTGCAGTTATGATGTTTCTAGGCTTGAAAGAAATCCATACAAAAAGATATTCTTCTGTACTAGATCAATCAAGTTCCAGCCTGGCTAGAAGTGATGATAATTATTGGAAAGTAAGTTGTTATGTTTTCATCTGACTGCCTGTTGCCTTGGCACGTGCTATTTCCAACTCTGTCTGGAAATAATAGTACATCAAGCCATCTTGGGTGACTTATATAACCAGCTACTATCATTTGAAAACTGTCAGCTCCAGTAATTTGCCACTGTTCATACAGTTACACTATTGGAACACTGATTTTATTGCACTTATTTTCTGCCTGCTTCTGAGAATTGTACTTTAAATGTAAAATTAATTATAAATCTTCACCCTTAATCTTAATTCAAGCCATTTTCAATTTGGTTGCTAACAATCATCAAAAAGAAATAAGATTTGGCTGGGTGCGGTGGCTCACGCCTGTAATCCTAGCACTCTGGGAGGCCGAGGCGGGCGGATTGTTTGAGCTCAGGAGTTCAAAACCAGCCTGAGCAAGAGCGAGACCACGTCTCTACTAAAAATAGAAAGAAATTAATTGGACAACTGAAAATATATAGAAAAAATTAGCCGGGCATGGTGGCACATGCCTGTAGTCCCAGCTTCTCGGGAGGCTGAGGCAGGATCGCTTGAGCCCAGGAGTTTGAGGTTGCCATGAGCTAGGACGATGCCACGGCACTCTAGCCCGGGCAACACAGTGAGACTCTGTCTCAAAAAAAAAAATTAAAAAAAAAAAATAATAAGATTTAATGTATAGTTGACCTTAAAGTATTTCTTATTTTAATTTCTCAGTTAAAACTTACATTAAAACTATGATTAATTATTCAGGAAAAACATTATCATCTTCTACTGTCTGCATTTATAACAACAGATGAAGAAATTAGCCTTCAAACAGAATAAAATCTGTTTATTTTCTCATCAACTAAAAGTAAGATAGTGGAAAATTCTCCTAAATTCTGGGCTACTTAACAAATATACGAAGTAATTTCTACCTGTGCTCACTAACGTATTTTGCACAATCAAGAGTAATGAGACACCTAAGAGCAGTGAAAAACAGGGTACACAAGACCTTACTTAGATTGAACCAGTTTGCTCCAGTAACAGCAAGAGAACAAGAAGGAAAAAAAAAAACTATAGGTTAAAATAGGCAGCTCCAGGAAACAATACCAGAAGCTTTATATCATCTCTTAAAGAAAATAATTTTCTTGGAATATCCAAATACTAGCACCAAATTTTAATACTAAAACTTTTTTTTGAAGGAAAATAAAAAGCAAGAAAGAAGAAAGCAGAATGTCTTTCATTTTCTACAGTGACTGTTTGGAGAAGTCTGAACATTATTTTATTTCCATGTTTGAATAGTTCCTCCTGTAATTATTGTATTGCCTGTGTAAATTACCAAAGCCCTGATATTAAAATGCTATTCTTTAAAACACATACTGACTTCCAGTATGTTGTGTGATTAATTAATTTAGCATCATTACACTTCTGTGAAAATCAACAAAAACAACAAAGAGAATAAAACGAAACCATGAAAACTCCATTTTTGGCAGAAAGAAGAGAGAGATATAATCTGCAGACTACAAAAGACATCTAAGGGCTGCCCATACCAGCAGTCATTGGGCAGAAGACAAGCAGGAGAACGTGCAGAGAAACACTGAGACTGGCAAAGTGACCCAGCAGCAGCACCAAACGGTAAAGGCAAAAATAGACCTCCTGATGTGAAGGAGCCCACACCAAGTAATACCAAAGCAACATTTCATATTTATATCAAGAGAAATCAGAATCATTGTGAGAAAAGTGAGTGTCAGAGAGGGAGAGGAACTATGGTTATGAAATGGACCATCAGGGTGGCCATATTTGCAGGATGTGTTCTGTTTTTGTGACGGCAGAGAAGGAAAGAACTTTTGGACCTTCAACGACCTCCTGTAAATTATTGGTTGAATCAAAAGAAAGAATATGTAAAGGAGATATGCCCTTCATAGGGGGTAAGGCGGGATGCAACAGGAAAGCTTATCCATAAATGGCACTCATGAATTATACACACAAATTTAAATCATTACTAAAAATCTTTGACATGCATGTTTAAATTATGATGAAATCACCCGAGAAAGGAATATTGCACAGCAAAAAGATAAGAATTGAGGAAGAGATTGTGAAAAAAAACAGTAGGAATGAAAATAAGAGAATATTTCTTCAGAAATGAATAAATAATTGAAAGAGACACAAATAAGCACAGGAAACAGAGGGATGTAGAGGATGGATATGAGAAAAACAAAATAAAATGGATATTAAAAAATCTCTACGCAGGTTAGAAGAGAACATAAGAGAGAAAGAAAACAGTGAATGGAAGACTCAAACTACAAATAACTGAAGATCTGAGGAAGAAAACCAAAGAAAAGGAAGTGAACAAGTAGTTTAAAAAGATATAATGTAATATAATTCTCCTAAATGCAAGAAGATTTGTAGAGTATAACACTGATAACAAACAAGACAATTAGAAACCAGTTTTCAAAACTTGAATACAAAAGATCCCTTGCATCCACTAAATGAACTCTCCTTGAACAACTTTTGGGACAGAGGGAAAATTCAAACTAAATTGCAGAATTTCTAGAAAACAATAAAAATTAAAATATTGCATATAGTGTGATGCTACGGGATTCAGTTAAAGTAGTGCTAAGAGGAAAATCCATACCTTAAACTTTCATAGCAGCAAAAACAAATGTCATATCCAAAAATTAAAAAAAGCAAAAATTTAAGCCAAATAAATTATTGAATATAGAAGCATGGTATAATGACTTGAAAAAGAAAAATAAAAAGCATGAATAAATACATTTTTTAAAATTTGTTCTTTGAAAAAAATGAGAGAGATTAACCATCAGACAACCCAGTAAAGAAAGAAAAAGTTAGAAAAGGCTAAAACAGCTGATGATATGATATTATATCTAGAAAACCCCATGGATTCAACCAAGAGGCTACTGGAATTGATAAATTAATTTAGTAAAGTTTAAGCCAAATAAATTATTGAATATAGAAGCATGGTATAATGACTTGGAAAAGAAAAATAAAAAGCATGAATAAATACATTTTTTAAAATTTGTTCTTTGAAAAAAATGAGAGAGATTAACCATCAGACAACCCAGTCAAGAAAGAAAAAGTTAGAAAAGGCTAAAACAGCTGATGATATGATATTATATCTAGAAAACCCCATGGATTCAACCAAGAGGCT
>NW_012140524.1:6744385-6753597 GCF_000956105.1 Propithecus coquereli | reverse complement strand
GGGGGAGGAGGGAGGAGGGGATGGGTATATGCATACACAAAGAGTGCCATGCACACCACCCAAAGGATGGACATATTTGAAACTCGGACTTGGGGGGGGAGGCAAGGGCAACATACGTAACCTAATCATTGTACCCCTATAATACGCTGAAATAAAAAAAAATAAACAAAGAAAGAAAAGAAAAGGCTAAAACAGTAAGTAAAACATTGCAAAAGGGAAATAACTAAAGAAACAGAGAAAAAATATTTTAAATGATCATACGATTTTCTATGATCAACATAATTTTTCAACTGTATATAAAATTTTTTGGAAAGCTTGAATGAAATCAATAATTTTATAGGAAAATACTGTTTATCAAAACTGAACCCAAATGAGAAAGAAAATCTAAAAGGACCATTTTCATAAAAGAAATAAGGGAAACTGTTAAAGAGAAAATAACCCAAAAGGCACCAAGCCCAGATAGTTTCACAGGGAAATTCTACCAAACTTCAAAGAAGAGATCATTCCAACACCATTTAACTGTTTCAGAGCAGAGGAAAACAAGGTAAACTTCCAAATTATTCTAAAGAAAGAAGTAAAATTGACACGAAAACATGCACAAATAGTGATCAACAATAAAAAAACATACGTATAATCTTTTAACAAATATCATTGTGCACACACACACATATGTATGTGTATGCTGATGAATTCCATGACCCAGTGGGAGTTTGTTCCAGGAATGCAAAGATGGCTCAATATTATAAATATAGGGAAGTCCATTAACAAAATAGGAATTTTAAAAAAACATATATATTAAATACAAAAAAAGTCATATGGTCATGCAGTATAGGCACTGAAGAAGCATTTGACAAAATTTAACCTCATTTCTGATTTTAAAAAATAAGTATAATAAATTGATGCTTCTTTAACAAAATAAAATATATTCATTACTATCTTATCCCAAAAGCCAGCATCATGCTTAATGGGAAATATTAGAGGCATTCTCAATAAGGCTGGAAAGAGAAAAAGATGTTCATTACCATTAATATTTAACACGTGCTGGATGTACACATCAAGACAATTAGCAGAGAGGAATGATTTAGAGATAAAATATTTGCAAACTCTCAGTATTTGCAGATGATGTCATTTTATCCTGCGAACACCAAAAACAATAAAATGAAAAACTACTGAGAAAAGTAAGAGAATTCCTTAAGGTAATGGGATTTAAAACATAAACAGGTTCTCTATGTACTAATATGGCAAAGTTGACAAGATACATTAAGTAAAAAGAGCAAACTGTAAAATAGTGATATGACAGAGATAAAAATATACATTTGTATTTGCTTGTGTCTGCATAAAGCAACTCTAAAAGGGTACATAAGAAACCAATAACGTGACTGTCTAGGTGGAAGTAGGTAGGAGAGCGGGAACAGGGTACAAGAGCCCTGAAGGGAGAGGAGAAACCATTCGCATTACGTTTTTGTCCCATGTGGAATATTATCTATTCAAAAATTAAATTTAAAATAATTTTTAATTGAGAGAGTTTCCTTAAGGTCCTCAAAGAAACATGCCAGTTGCTAAGGTATTGCCTCTCAGCTCCAAACTGGGCCTTGTGATGCAGGGGCTGGAATTTTATAGATCACATTTCTTTCCTGGCTAGATCCAGGTAGGCTCTGCCAACAGGAGGTACAAGGGGGAGATTGCAAGGCAGTAGAAAGAAGAAACTTGTTTCCCTTGTCTGCTACCTGTCGGCTTCCTGTTGACTTCCTGTTTTCGCTTCCTGTTCCTGTGAGTGTATTAATAATTCCCATCACACTTTATTCCCGCAAGAATAGTTCCTGCCGAAAGCCACAACTAACCCAATATGCAATTTTTCCAACATTCCTTTCCCTTGGAAACATCTGTTCCTGGCCTTTGCCGGTGGTCCCCAAGGTGTGTGTCCCAGGAACATGTGACCCCTCCTCTAAGTTTTTAAATTTTAATAATTCCAATCTTTTCCCTTTGCTTCCACTGTAGAGGTGACAGCTGGTTCCTGGAGTTGCCATCTATGCGACACTTTAGTGTTCTCTTTCAGTCTTTCCTTTCTTCATTCCTAGCTATCAATTCTTTATATTAAAATTTTTGTTAAAATAACTTGTGTTTTTCTGTCTCCTAATTCAAACCTGACTGATAGACCAAGCAAATATTTCTCTTTATTTTTTAAGTACATATTACATATGAATTTGATTGATTAGATATTCACGGGGTGTGGATCTTCTATAGGCTGACATAATTTTCAAAAATTATAGCAGACCAAGTCAGGAATTAGGTAGAATTAGTTTACGTAAGGAATATAAACATGTTCCTTTTTAGAGTACCTGGATAAATTATTTCCTGGACTGAACATCATCACATTAATGTAGCAATATAAGTCACTATGAAAGAAAGTACATTAAAGACTCAGATTCTGCTCTTGAGTAGTTTCCTTATTTTACAGTATAATGCTCAAAAAAAAATTCCACCTAACCAACATGTCTTATTACCTGAAGACATGTTTTGGGAGATGGTGCATTTTCAATAGTTATGCAAACCTTACGTTAATATTCAGTTCATTTGGAATAAAAAGTTTACTCACTCATGACTGAAGTTCAGAAAACCATAAAACACCTTACTATTTTTTATTTTTGTACGTGCAACTCATGAAAAAGTAATTTCTGTTGATTATGTAACATAAATACTAAAATTTAAGGGAAAATACCTTAATAGATGTCATGTACTTGGTAATGCACTATGACAGTTGAACCATTAAGAATGTATTTCTAGAAAGTACTTGTTCTGCAAAGTTGCATGTACCCTGTTATTTACTGTCAAAACTTTTCTGACTCATTATACGCATTCAGACCCCTCTGGAATCTTCCCAAAGCCTGAGCCATGAAGCTTTCTTTGGTCATGAAGCATGTAGGTTCACAGTCTTAATTTGGCCTTTTCAAATATTCTCCTTTAAAATAAATATTTGTGGTACAAAACGAGATGATCGTTGCAAAACAGGTGGAGGGATGAGATGAAGAAAGGAAAAATGCTCAGGGAACCCCATCCCCAACAGTGATGGATCGTACACCATCTTTTAAAGATGCAGACAGAAAAGGAAACACCACCACAAAAAACAGACTCAATTATGGTAGGGTAGGGGATTAGCTAGTTCCTTTTTATTATTTTGTAAAGATGCAGCAGCAAGTTACATTCATGATGATAACGAGCTATCCCTCCATCACCAACTCATTAAACCAACTCTGAATTCACTCATTAACAAAGTTACACCAGCTAGCATCAATTTAAGACCTGGAGGCTAGCCTTTTTACAGCAGATGTCATACAATGAATTACATTTCCCACTGTATTCTTTTGACTACTGTAAAATACTACAATGTTAGCCACAGAATATTTTATGTCTATTCTAGCAAGATATATTTTTCTATTAAAGTTTTACCAAGAAACAAAAAAGAATGAACTCTATTTTCACAGTTTTTGAATATGCAAGATGAACACACTCTCTATCTCTCTCTACACACACGCACACACACACACACCCACACACACACACACACACACACACTCACACAAAAGTACAGCATAAATGGGATGTTCAAATGCTGTCTCTATAGTTCAGGATATCAGGCATGAAATAGCTACCAATCCTGCTCTTACATCAGAATCACCTGGGAAGTTATTGTAAAACTACACACTCCCAGACCTTCACTCTAGGCATAATAAATCACAATTTCATTGAAATCGGGGCTCCGTCTGTGGAATAGCATTTGGGGACCATTAGCACAGTGGGGCCAAGACACTTAAGATCTGTTTTGGAACCCACATCCAGTCACCTCCAAGCAGTGGGACCCTGAGCAGCTCGCGATCCCTCTCCAAGCATCAGTTTTCCCTTTGTTTAAATGGAATAATAACAACTACGGCAGATACTTATAACAATTAAATGAATGGGAAAGTACACGTGCAATGTTAAATCTCACACATAATTTAGATAATCTATTAAAATGAAAATTTGCTAAAATATGGGTTTTAAAATATGTCAGAAAACACCCCCACTCATGAATATCCACTCACATTAAAAGTAAGGATATATGGTTACATTAAGCAAATTCTTGTCCTAAGAAGGTTTTCAAAGGATACGAGAAAAATAAGAGCCTTTTTTCAACATGTTAAAAAACCACGACAACACCAGTTTTGCTACAGTTCAAGACTACTTTACCTAAAATCACAAAAGAACTGCACACCTAATCCCTATTGATATAACAAAATGGATGGGCTCTGCATAGCATTTCAGTGTCATTGGTTGCAATGCAGTGTCCAAACAATTCCAATGAACATGAACTTCTTGCCAGGGCTTTTGGTTGAAAACTTAAATTCTATTTGGAGGAAAATGAGGGTAGAGGCAGCTGGGAAAGCCAAGCTCACATCATTGATTTTGGTTGTTTCCCATTAGCTCTTTAAGCCCCTAGTATAATAATAATTCTCTTCTTCCTTTCTAGGCCCCAATTTCTTAACATCTATTACCTTTCTTCCTCCATCCCAGATCTACTTTTGTGAAAAGATATCAAGAAGTCTCGGCCAGACAAAATGGGTTAATTTCTGATTATTCTCAATTCCTTAAATTGATCAGCTGCAATCTCACAAAGAAAATAAATTTGCTCAATATTAAAAGGCCATCTGAACTCACAATTTAAAATTCTTTCTCATTCATCTTCCTTCTCCTTACCAAATTATCACTGTATCAATTTCTGTATTCTCATTCATAGATCATGGCATCAGAAAAAAAATATCAGCAGCTTTTTAAGCAGATTCTCAAAATAAATGGCAAAACCTTCTTTTTAAAAAAAAAAAAAATCGACTGCTACTTGTCTGTAAGCAAATATTTTTCTCGAGTTGTGAGGCCTGGAGTTTTTTTTTTCTCCCACATTATTTATCCAGGTTACATAATGCTTACACTCTGCTCTTCAGGGGCATGACAATGTATATATAATGCAAATATCCTTGCTGAAATTACAATGGCAATTTATCAATTTATGTGCAGCTAATCAATCCATTTGCTTTCTAGTGTAGAGCAGTAAAAGCTTATCTCATGCAGACTCACGGATCGTTCGAAGCAATCTAATTGAATTTCAGGGCCAAGAGCATTGCACAACACGTGACGTTGTCTCCAGTGGAGCACAGTGCCAGACACTGCAGGCGTTACATAATCACATGCTGTTGTTGGCAGAGCCGCCTCAGTGGCTTGGCAGTCCGCGTCTCCTCCAATCATGCCCTACAGCTTTAATCTGCACAGAGTGTTCACATGTAGAGTCACATGTTTTGGGACTTTCATAGCAGCAAATAAAACAGGGACCATTTCCCTACCGGTAGAAACAGTTCATTAAAACCAGTCATACAGCACACACGATTATATCAGGATACAAGACACATATAACACTGAGGTTTCTAAACAAGCAACAGAGAAAGCAAACATCAAATATTCCATTTTTCAAATGATTGAGGATATATATTAAAATATTATCCCTGCCATTTCAAACGAACTTTCACATTGGAAAAGTGTAGGAATAATACATTGAAGACATTACATAGAATATAAACTACTGTCAAACGTGAGCTAGCTATTCCTGAACATGAGCTACAAGGGGTGCTATAAATTCTGAGCCTCATACAGTCATCATTTCCTTTGCAGGGATCAATCAGAATATGCACAATTATTAAATATTAAGAATATCTAGTTTTTAAGTAACATTATTCAATTTGTAAATATTGAGCCATTTCATATATACCTAAACATTTATCTTTGCCTTCTTTCCTTTTTACTGCTAATGTTTTGCCCTAATGTAAAACTATCTCTAAAATGGATACTGAAATACAAGTTAAATAAACTCTTACCCATCTTTTGTTTTAACATTTTTAAAAACATATCTATGTACAAGATCCTGAACTCAGGTGCATGACAATGTCTGCGGATTTTTTCAAAAACAAAAGATACCAGTTTAAACCATACCAGGGCTGTTTTAGTAGAACTTTCTGTAATGACAGAAGTGCTACATATAGAGAAAAAATGAAGACAAAGAAAACAACAAAAAAAATAAAAACAAGGTACACAAACCATATGTTTTCTGATTCTGAGATATTTTTAAATCTCCACCAAATATTAAAATATTATCAAAATAAATAACATAATGTTATTGTAGCTAAAATTAAGCAGGTTATCAATTGTACTAAAGTATCACTAATGAACAGAATTCTAAATAAAATGTGACTATGTTACCATATCTGGACTTAGAAAAAAATTGCTTTGATCTCACGTGACTTGGATAATTATTTATAATTATGAAGTGAGAACTCAAAATATGGATAGGACAAAATAAAACCTTTATTTTATATAATTTAAAGCTTTAAACACAAGTAATGCACAGAGTAGGATAAATCATTTGTGAGATGGTGACACCTACTGATGAGTTGTAATCTTACAGCCCAGCTCTATGGGCTCTGTCCATTTACTGTTTCAGGGAAGAGGGAGGAAAAAGAAATTTCCAAAGATTTCAATGTACAATATGAACATCACTTCCAAGAGGAAAGTGTGGGCATGGAAGACAGGCAATAGCAAAGGAGAGATACTCCCATGGCCCTGCCGACCTTTCCATTCCTAAAGCTTTCCAAAATCCAGGTCTTCATGTCCTTCATTCTGTAACAACTTCCTTTGCATGCTTTTTCGTTTGGGATTCATTATAGGCATATAAAGTCCATCTGTTTTAAGTAAAACAGCCTTAGAAATACATTTCAGAATCTCCCACCTGGACAGCTACTATCCTCTCCTACTGACCTGTCTGCCTACAGCATTTCCCACCAGTAGTATCACAGCAGGATTAACCTCAGAGAGTTCACTCCCTGATCAAAAATATTCCTTCAGTAACTCCAAGTTGACTAACTGCAAGGTGAATTCTATTCTCCCAGCTTTGACTTTAGGACCCTCTATAAGTTAGTTTTTACTCTCCAAATTTATATCCCAGTACTGTTGAAACGAAACTTTGCACCATATAAACAGGATTACTACCAACAAGAACAGAGCTCTGAGTTTGTTTACAAATCACATCCTGAACAGAATATTTTTCACTTACCCGTTAAAATCCACACTATATACTGTTCCAGATGTCCAGTATTTTCTCTCTACAACCTTGGCCTCACCCTATCAGACTTACTGCTTAACATGGCACTTCTGTTAATCTCCTGTTTCCTTCTTTAAATATAATTTATACCTAACACTCAGACTATCCTACATTTAGCCCCTATAACTCAGCCCCAGGCAACTCAGGTCACCACTACCAGCATTCCTGCTAGGCTTCCCCAGTTCCTGAGAAGAACTCAGGTATTGCCCCCTACAGCACTATGCACACTCCATTTCCAGCTTTTTGCACACACTCTCATCCAGCTCCCTTTCATTGCTCCTCTGCTTGCACAAGGGCTGTCTGGAAAGTATCTAGCCATTGTTAATATAATGAGAACGGTTACATGGCTGGATACTTTCTGGACAGCCCTGTATAAGTTGCATTCTTCATTCATTTTACATATGTTTATTGGGTAGTCCAAGACACCGTGATGTGCACTGCAGGTAGAATAATAAATAAGATTCTTACCCTTATGGAAGTTACAGACCTTTTGTGGGAGACAATAAGTAAACAGCAAAAAGAAAACTTGGTGTGTGCATTTCCTGAAACTTGCGATGAAAAAAATGAATAGGATGTTGCAATAGCGAAGAACCGGGGTACGTTATTTCAGATCAGGTTTTCAGGAAAGGCATTTGAGCTGACAGTGTGACATTGGAACTGAGACCTGACAAATAAAGGGAGACAGGCACACAAATAGAGGAACAGCATTACAGGCAGGAGGAACAGCAAACGACAAACCTTTAAATGAAAAGAGATGATCCTATTTGAGGAACAGAAAGGACACCACTGTGCTGCACTATAGTAAAATAAGGGAAAAAGGTTGAAAAGGTGGCACAAGCTAGATCATGTAGGGCCTTATTGATTCTGGTAAGAAATGTGAATTTTATTTTAAAAAGCAGCAGAAAAATATCAAAGGGTTTTAACAGGAGAATGACATGACCTGATTTATGATTTACAACTACTACTATATGGAAAGAAGGGATTGGAGGTTACAAACCATGGAAGTAGGGAGAAGAGTTAGGAGGTCCTGTGCTAGTCCAGGCAGGAAACGATGGTAGGGTAAAGAGTTTAGACAAGGGCAGGGTGGCAGGGCAGACAGGCAGCTGGGTGCATTCAAGATACCTTTATAGGTAATATCAACAGATTAGTTGATGCATTTGCCATATGGGAGGAGGTAAGGAGGATTTGTATTTGTATACACAAGGAGTGCAATGCGCACTACCTGAAGGATGGACATATTTGAAACACAGACTTCAGTGGGGGGGGGAACCAAGGGCAACACACGTAACCTAAACATATGTACACCCATAATTTGCTGAAAAAAAAAAAAAAAAAAAAAAAGAGAAAACAGGAAAATCAGCCTGTCAAAATTGATAGATAAGAGTCAGATTTTCACATGATTAAAGCTTATATTGTTTTTTAATGTTAAAAAAAAAAAAAAAAGAATGCACCTAAGGTTTTGGTTGAGCAGCTTGGTGGATGGAGATGCTATTTACTAATAAGAGGAGGCAGGAGGAGGGGAGGAAGCCACCAACATTCAGTCCTTGTGAAATTTGAGGCCCAGTTCAAATTCTACCTCCTTCATGAAATTTCCTAGTACCAAACAGCCCATAATGATCGATTCCTGGAAAGTTATGGTAACACTCACTTCTAGTGTCTCAAGTTTTATGAATAATTCCTAGGAAATGGCTTGTAGCCATCCCAAACCTGTGAAAAATTTCTTTGGTGCATGACTTAATATTCTGCTTTTAACACCCGTATAATTCACTTAGCAGGTAGTACAGACTTACATTACTTACTTTTTACATGTACTCACATGGCATGCATTCTACACTGGAGTACAGGTATCTTATGGACAGATAACTGATGATTCTTTTTTTTATTTCAGCATATTATGGGGGTACAGATGTTTAGGTTACATATGTTGCCCTTGCCTCCCCCCTCCCCCCCAAGTCCGAGTTTCAAGCATGTCCATCCCTCGGATGGTGCACATTGCACTCTTTGTGTATGCAAATACCCATCCCCCCTCCCCCTC
>NW_012140524.1:6726306-6742735 GCF_000956105.1 Propithecus coquereli | reverse complement strand
GGAATTGAGTCTTTGATTTGGTTCTCGGTATGACTGCTATTGGCGTATATGAAAGTCTCTGATTTGTGTGCATTGATTTTATCTCCTGAGACTTTACTGAATTCATTTATCAATTCCAGGAGCCTCTTGGTTGAATCCATGGAGTTTTCTAGATATAGTATCATGTCATCGATAACTGATGATTCTTGGTGCCTCAGAACTTGGTATTATACTTTGAAGAAGGCCTTTGATAAATGTTTGTTAATGATGATGAATACAATGCCTAGAAGTGTCATCAAATTCTGAAAATTGTATTAAACATTATACCACCAATGAATATTATTCTGGTATTGTTGAACATTTAGCATTTTTGAGAATATAAATCAAATGAATCCCTATCAATGTAGGTATACTGCAAGATTTATTGGGATAATCAATTTCAAGTATTCATTTTACAGAAATTTTCTTTAGTCGGTCTTGACTGTAACTCACCTATGCTATTGGTTGTCAATCTTACAGAGAAAAGAAAGGATTTAGCACCAATGAAACTGGGAGTAATGTATATTTAGCAGTACCAACACTGAAGGCTTGTTATTAATCAGATATGTTTCTGTGGGAAAACAAGTTAGGACCTATGGCTCCTACAGTACAAAGCAAGGAGTACACATATGTAGTATTTCTCATAGAAAAGTGAACTCAGCATGGATAAAGGCAATGAACGTTTCTTATGTAATGAGAGAAAGCTCTCCATGGAGAGAGGTCAGTGGGGAAGTGCCTCTCTTCACACCTCACATGTCCCAGGTGGAGGTACTTCCATTAGTGACACTTTGACCTCTCTCTGCCCCCTCACTCACTCCTCCCCAGAAAAGGGGAAGTATCTTATGTCATCAGTGATTTGGAGAGAAGGAATAGGAGATGCTCAGCAAAGTCTCTCCTGGGTTCTGTCCAAACACAAGAGCAGGCAAATTCTGGACTGCTCTCTGCCACACTCTAAGAGGCTTTGGGGGAGTCTGGGATTATTATTAGTTGGGGAGAGAATATTAGCAAACACATCCACATATCTAAAGCCATGTTTTCCAGTTGGACATTCTAGTTATTAAGCTGACATTTTGATGTTGACCTGAAGGACTCCTATGATTCCCACCTGTTCCAAATCCCGGAGAGGGATGCTATTTAAGGGGCCTCCTCAAGCCCTAACACTAACAAATAGCTTCAAATGGAATCATACAGGGTGTTGAATTTTTGTTTGGGGCTATAGAATGTAACATAGGATCCAACACATTTGTATGGTCTAGGAACACTGCATCTATCCCAGATGCAGTGTCTGTCCTGTAATGTCTTCTTCCATAGTCTTCCTTAGTCATTTATTGTAACAACGCCCACCTGTATGAAAACCTCAAGGAGGAAGCTGTACTGAAACAATATTTCTTCCCTGGTCACCAAAAACCTGTTTGAAATTACTCAACACATCGTAGAAGAATGAAACTTTAAGTTCTACCTTTCTTATATTCAGGTTCATTGCTCATGAGATTCAATCTTCCTTCACATTAAAACTGCATTTTTCCTTTTTATATTGCTGCCATTTGGACACTCAAAATATTATGCAAAGGAGATGTGGTTTCTTGGCTAAACTTCAACACCTTAGCTTTCTGTATTTGTTTGAGAAAAACTGGCAGGCGCTGGAATAATTCTGTGCCTAACTAGTTCAGCTATGCACTAAACCTATCTGCTGTGCTGAGCACTGGGGACAAACAGGTGGGTAAGATCCCTTCTATCATCTTCCCCTTCACAGTAAATGGCATCTCCTTTCTTCCAGTTACTGCAGCCACAATCCTTAGAGTCATTTCTGACTCCTCTTTCTCTTACATCTTACATTCAGTCCACCAGAAAAACTCATCCACTCAAACTTCCCTGTATGTCCAGCATCCTACAGCGTCTTGTTGTCACTGCTATCATCCTGGTCTAGGCCACCTTCATGTCTCACCTAGATGCCTGCAATCCCTTCTTTAAAATGCCCCCTGCTTCACTCTGTTCCTCACAAGCGTGCAGCAGGCATGGTGGTTCATGTAAATCATAGATCAGATTTAACCTATTCCCATACTCAAAACCTTCCAATGGCTTCCTGTCTAATCCTGGGAAAAAAACCAGTGTCCTTACCACGTCCTGCAAAGGCCCTGCACGATCCGGCCCCCCTCCCACCTCTCTGGTCTCAAGGCCTAGTGCTACCTGTCACTACCCTCTCTCCAGCCGCACTGGTTTCCTTGCTGTTTTTCACACACGGGAAGGCAGTTCCTAACTCGGGTCTTGGGCACGCGCTGTCTCCTCTGCCCAGAGCGTCTGCACATCCTGTTCCCTCACCTTCCTTGGTCTCTGTCACATACAACTTTGTCAAAGAGGCATTATCTTCACACCCCATGCAAAACACAGACCTCTGTCACTCTCCCCGCTTCCTGCCCTGCTTGTACCCTGAGACAGGCAGCAGAGTAATTTAGTATTAAAGAGTAAAGATTCTAGAAACCACACTGCCTGGGTTCTGACGCCAGCTGGGTTACCAGCTGGTTCTGTCTGTGGAACATGGGACAAATAACCCAACCTCTCTATACTTCCATCTTGTCTTCCGTAAAATGGAGCTTGAAATTATACCTATCTCACGGAGTGACTGTAGGATTAAATATCCATATAATGCACATCTAACGTCCTTAAAAATGATTTCCAGGACCTATAAACATTCGATACATGTTGGCTATTATAGTTTTTCACCACAGCACTTCCCCCTTGCTGACATATATTTGTTTATTTAATATTTATTTGTTTATCATCTGCTCACCCACCAGAATGTAAGCTCCATATAAGAACAGACCTTGTCCTTTCATTTTATTTTGTTTTCTTTCACTACTGTATCTTCAGCAGCTAGTATAGTTCCTGGCACATGGTAGGCATTCAATTGATTTTTTTTTCCTTATAATCTTGTGGGGCAGCTTAAGTCTACCCTCCAGTATTTCTGAAAAGGAATTTGTGTGCTTTGTAATCACATTAAGAATCTAAATACAGAAGATGGAAAGAGAATCAGAAAAGCATGGTAGAAGAGATCTCAAAAGCTCACCTGGCTCAACTTTGGTTTTTAATTTAACTTGACAGATGACACAGGTGAGAGCCAAGGGGCCTGCGGTCCCACAGCCAATATGTGATGTAGCAGGGGCCCCAATGTCCCAGACCAGCACTCTTGACATTGGCCAAGGTTACTTTCAATGCCATATTTAGTCTGTGTACAGAGTCAGATTGATTAAGTTCATTTTTAATAGTTGTATATAGTCAAGAAACTATAGATGATATTCTATTTTCTCATTCATATGGGGTCAGAAAACCAGTTAACTTCTCAACCATTTATTCTGGAATTTTATTAAATATACATCTGAAGTCTTCAAAGACAGACCCAGAGGCCACGGAATAAATTATCTGGGTCATTCTCTCATATTCATGTTTGTATTTTGGACACTTCATTGTTTGTGTTGCCAACAGTAATAATCTTCCAATGATATTGTTCACTGAGGATCATTTTCTGCATTAATCCTGGAGATTTTGACTTTCTTGATGGATCAGGAAAAAAATGTAGGAAGAAGACTGTTGTTCTTTGGCTCACCAATAGGGGCTAGGAACTACCAGAATCAACACAGTCATAATCTCTACACAAATTGTCTCCCGCTTTTTACTTCCGACTTTAGGAACTGTGTAGGATTCTCTGGGGTCAGCCTTGGACCTAAGTTCTCCCCTATTGAGTTCTTAAATGATATGAACATGGTTCTGGGTAGAAAGCCTGTGTTTGCATGGCTTTGTCAGACACTGGTATATCTATATGGGATAGTAGCAATAAATTCAGAGAAGAAAGAAATACTTCTTTCGAGAGACATTTTCTTTTCTCATTTTGGATTCTCTTAATGCGTGCTGTCTAATTTATAAATATTAAGTCATAAAAAAATTACATTCAGCAAAGGAGAATGGAGGAGAGATAAAAGTGAAAAATAAATCTTTTTAGGGTTAAACTCTTTCACGATTAAATTTAAGCCCACTTCTAGTGCTGAACTATCAACAATTTTAAGTTTGGATATAGCCACTGAATGCTAAGTGTGCTTGGTAAAATAAATCAATTACAGCAAATTGTTTTTATCTTAAATACCCTTAAGAGTACGATAAAAGATAGATGTCTGGGAACCGAGTAAGTCCACTTTTGTGTCGGGTTTCCTTGGATTACCATAAATATTCATTGAACTTTCCTAATGCACCTCATCGCGTTCTGCCCACTGAAATATCTGAGTCAATGTGAAGTATAAACAAGCGTATATACTATAGCATTAAGCGTGTAAGGCATTTCAATAAATGTACTGAAAATAACATCAGTGAACAATAAAATCAGACAAAAGATTTTCACATTAAAGTCTGTAACCTATTTTTAACCATTTATTTATCACATGTACTGGTAATGTGTAACAAACTTGAATAAAAATTAAATTTAGAGAAATTCAATGGTATACAGGTATAAATATTGGTTTTAAAAAATGCTCCTGGATTTTTTCACTCCTCTGAGCTTTGTGATACATCAACAGCAATGCTCTGATGTTCTTGTGCAGGTGAGACTGCCTCTCCATTTCCAGAATAGTGTATTTCAGTCTCGTTTTTAACAGGTGGTATTTTCTCACGCACACATTTGATTTTCCGCTACCATGTTCTACGCTTCATGTTTACTGCATTTACACATATGTATAAATGTATATCTGAACGATCCAAGAAAAATCCCTTTTCCTGTGCAGTTAGTGATATAACCCATCACTTAGAACCTCATGGGAAAAACTACGCCAGCATCAAAATAAAAATGATCCATAATCCTAATTTAGCTATGTAATAGACACTTCTTTGAGAACAGAAGAAATTACTTTGTAAATGTATCTTCAAGTTTATTTTTCTGATACTGCTTATTCTCCTTTTATTGGCATGAGAAAACTGGTTTAAAACACACTAGAAGCAGAAAAACTTCACATCTACAAAAATAAAATAATGCTGCCTTAAAATCAGAAAAACATTCTATAAACCAGGATATTTACAAAAGTAATGCCATGACAAGAGTCATTTTCTTTCTTAAAATAATGAGAATTTATGATCATCTTCATTGTTATCTCCCACATACAGGTGCAGGTCATCTAGGCTTGGCTGTATCATGAGCTAAATGTAGCTTTCTGGTTTCTTTTACATTTTTTTAAAATTCACTTTATATGGCTGGTTTCTTTTACATTTTTTAAAATTCACTTTATATGGGTATTAGAAACAACCACCAGCATTTTAAAAACTGGCCAGTTGCCAAAAAAAAAAATTATAAAATCATGTATGTATGGTTTAAAAAAACTTGTAACCAGGCCGGGCGCGGTGGCTCACGCCTGTAATCCTAGCTCTCTGGGAGGCCGAGGCGGGCGGATTGTTTGAACTCAGGAGTTCGAGACCAGCCTGAGCAAGAGCGAGACCCCGTCTCTACCAAAAATAGAAAGAAATTAATTGGACAGCTAAAAATATATAGAAAAAATTAGCCGGGCATGGTGGCGCATGCCTGTAGTCCCAGCTACTTGGGAGGCTGAGGCAGGAGGATCGTTTGAGCCCAGGAGTCTGAGGTTGCTGTGAGCTAGGATGACGCCATGGCACTCACTCTAGCCAGGGCAACAAAGTGAGACTCTGTCTCAAAAAAAAAAAAAAAAAAAAACAACTTGTAACCAGTATGAAACACTTCCCCAGAAAAGGGCCATTTTTCAATGAAAGATTCTGAGTGTATATTTTGCTCTGAGAGGACCAGAATGATAAATTGATAAAATGATATTCCAGATTCATTCTTTAATTTTTAGCAAATAGAAAACTCCAAAGATCACATCTGAAAGGCAGTTCTTCACAATCGTGCTGAAACACAGTCAAAAAATGTTTCGTAAAAAATTGGACTAAGTCAGTCCAAGGCTCAGCTATCACAAACATGATTCTATCAGATTTTTAAATTTTCCCATTTTGTTTATTCGAAACCACTCAGGTTTTTCAACTTTATGCTCTACATCTACATATGTAGCTCTCATCGTGACAAGAGTTTTTATGCCAATCGATTGTTTTCTTTGAACATTAATCTAAAGATGAAACAAGAAGAGAGCAAAACTCCTTTTCTATGTTTCTTCTGTTGGTTTAGACTCATTTAAATGACAATGTTTAGAAATAACTTCCTAAATCTGTTTGTAGATGCCACCAATCTGTTCATTACATTTTGGCTGCCCGCAACAAAATGAGCACGAGAGAAGCACACGCAGCAAACGTTCGCACATGTCTTGTCCATAAATGGATTAAAGACTGAGGTGATGGTATGGGCTGAATTGAGTCTACCCAAAAATTAGTATGCTGAAGTCCTAAGCCACAGTACCTCAGAATATAACTGTATTCAAAAATAGTCTTTAAAGAGATAATTAAATTAAAATGAGGTCATTAGGGTAGGCCCTAACTCAGTATGACTGGTGGGTATCTTTATAAAAAGAGGGAATTTGGCCACAGACATGAACAGTTGACCTTGTGAAGACACAGAGAGAAGATGGCCATCTACAAGCCAAGGAGAGAGGCCTGGAACAGATCCTTCCCTCCTGGCCCTCAAAAGGAATCACCCCTGCTGATATCTTGATCTCCAACTTCCAGCCTCCAGAACTGTGAGAAAATAAATTCCTGTTGTTTAAGCTACCCAGTCTGTGGAACTTTGTTATGGCAACCCTACAAACTAATACAGGTGGCATCATTTCATTTCTTTGTATCTTCCCAGAGTGTGATACAATGCCTGGCAGGTTCTCAATAGGTGTTGGTTATCTGACTCAAACCATAGAAGTGAGACCAGGCTTTTCTCCAAATAATCCTTTCCCTGGTGCCTAATCCCTGGCCCAGAGGGACAGGGCTCAACATGTTCATCTTCCTAACCACGTGGAGCCACTGGCCATCATGGCAGTGGCTTTCCTGGAGTGCATCCTTCACCTGCTCCTCAGCTTCTGGCCCAATCATAGTTCCAAATTTTTATAATATACTCTTTTCTCCCTAAAATAGAGGCACTACAGAAATATTCAGTGTGCTCTTTCCAGGAAGTATCCTTGGCAAGAACCAGCAAAATGGTATGCAAACATGTGAATCTCATTTTACTCTCAGAAAATGGAAGATGTAGGAGAGAGATGACACTTGCCAATAGATCTCAGAGGAAACTGTGTTTGATCTGAACTATGAGATAAATTCCTAATCCCTGACATAGCCTTTAAAGAAAGCAAGACATAAAAGTCTCTCCTACTCTAAAAATAAATTTTACATGATACTAGATAGAGCTGAAGAAATAACAATTTCATCATATAAGAATGAGTAACTACATGGCAGAAATACTCTCTAGGGATTAGGGGGATGGGGGGGCAAATCTACAACTAAAGGACACGGGGAGCACTAAAGGGAGGGAAGGGCATGCCTTTAACCCGCATTTGGGTGAGGCAAAGACATAAAGTGTAACTATAATGTTTGTACCCTCACAAAACCCTGGAATAATAAATAAAAAATAAATTAATTAATTAGAAAATAAATAAATAAATAAATACAAAATAAATAAATACAAAAAAAAAAGAATGAGTAACTATGTTTTCCAATTTATTAACTCTGCTTTAACGATAGAGTATATTGGCTTTAAAAAAAAAAGGAAAAAAAGAAGGAAAAGAAAACCCAAACCTCTTATGAAAACCAGAGAATGCAGCTTCCCTCTCAAGATCTTACAATGGGATTTAAAAAAAACAAAAAAGCAAAAACAACTTGTGGTCATTTCATTAACTAAAAAATAAAACATGAAATTAAGAAAAAGTGTTGAACAGGTAGTTTACTAAGGAAGAAAAGATACCATGGCATTGTGATCAAAAGTCTTCCTTCAAAATGACTCACTTGCTATGTTTTACATCACTGGCTGCATATGAACTGATGATTCTTTGCTAACAGGCCTTAAGATCAAGATGAAGCACTTTTCATTCTTAACAATTCTTAAAAATTATTTCATTAGGAGGAGTAAGTTCAGGTATTCTATTGCCCAGTAGAGCGAATATGGTTAACAATATTGTACATATCACAATACCTAGAAGAGAGGATTTTGAATGTTCCCACCACAAAGAAATGATAAATGTATGTGGGGACAGATACGCCAAATACCCTGATTTGATCATTACACAATGTACACATGTATTGAAACATCATACTGTACCCCATAAATGTGTACAATTGTGTCAATAAAAGACTGCTGCGTTAATTGAGCAATGATTGCAATAATTTAAAATGTGCCAAATTACTGATCCCCAGAGGTAACAGTAAAACAAATCAGGAGGAACCATACATAATAAAAATGTTACATGTAGCACTTAGAGTGCTTTTTATGTGCTGCTTAGAGTATGGTAGAGACCACAGAAGTCTAGCAAAACTTTATCAACAGTTGTTCAATAATACCCTTTGGTGGAAGATGTGCTAATTGTATTTTCCATTGCAGATTTTTCAATCATCTTCTCATACAAAGGTATGATTAGAGATTAACATGCATCAAATGCCATTTAACTATTTGTACTCCAGTTCAAAATCATGATTCAGTTCTAAAGTTTAGTTCTTAGTCTCAGACTAAGAAGAAATAGCTATCTACCTTGGGACTAAATCAAGGGACCAAATATCAACTTGAGGAAGTTGAGTTTAGATGTTTTCCTGAGGTACTTTTAAGAGCTGAAGTAAAAGATTTCTTTTTCACAAAATTAATGCAGAAGCATTATTCCAATGTCAGTACATTTAGTTAAGTAAAAGAAAAGAGAATATAAATGTAAAAAAAAAAAATCACAAGTCTTAGAATTAGACATTATATGGCTCCCACTTTTAAAATAAGAATTTTTCCTAAGAAAATCCTGTTTTGTTGCACTGTGGCACAAGCATTTAAAGATGGTGCATATAAATAAAAAAGAAGAAGAAGAAAAGAATCCCAAAAGAACAACTTGTATGTCAGTCAAGATTTCAAAGATTAATATTTATGAAAACAATTGGCAAACAACAGTCCATGATCCAAGAACAAAAAATGTTGTAGCAGATGTCTTGTCAAGAGGCTACAGACGATGAGAAGTAGCATACTTTCGCCCATATGTTTTCTCAGCCTTAAGAAAAGATATCCTCAGTCATTCCAATTTGGGAGAACACAGAGTGCCTGTGTACATAGTGAAGCAGAAGCTTTTTTCTGTATGAGAACTCTGAGCCAAGATTTCTGGCTTCATTTGGAAAGACATGGCATGTACATTTCGGTGTAACGTTAATAGAAAACAAGAGAAATAACTTAAATAATCTAAACGACTCAATCTGTCAAGATTTTGCAAAAGAAATCGGGGTGCTCATTGGTTGTTTTGGCCCATCTGGCAACCCTTCCCCCATCTTTTGGCAAAATACCCTAATTTTCTTAGGAAAAACAACTCCTTCCCTCCTCTATGTTGTTTTGGTAGGATTATCCATGGGTGCCCTGTCTTAAACAGTTGCTCCACAGTTGAGATTGTGACTATGAAATCTGAGGTTAATAAGCAGCGGAAGGGACCAAGCTAAAGTATTGGGAAATCAGAGTGGTCAGTGGTTCTGACTGGGTTGAAGGACAGTCCATAATGGTGTAAGCAAACACGTAAACCGAATGCAGGAGAGTAAAAATTAGCAAGTTGGGATGCCTGAACTAGTAGATGTGGAGAAGCAGCCATTCTTGGTGATAAAAACTTCCAAAGTGATATCAAAGAAGTGGGCAGGGGGCAGTGGATGGGAGAAGGTCAGTGCAGATACAGAGGTCAAGGGTCCGAGAGGCCAGAGTGTTGGATACACGGCCTACATGGACTGAAGTCACCCCTGATGCCAGTGGAGCTGAGGGCTGAGACAGAACGTGGTCCAGGTTCCAAAGCCTTAGAGGGATGAGACAGATTGACTGGTACGTTGGCTGGTGCCAGGGTGAGTTAGTCAGAGGGCCTTAACCTCAAAGGAGCTAAGGATTTTAAAAGGAGGCAGAGGAATCAGTCTTAAAGCAACAACAGGAAGCCACAAGGACACAAAGCCTCTTCGCGTGGAGGATGCATGAGAAAGGAGACACGCTTGACAGCGCTGCTGAGAAAGTGCAAGACCTTAGGGCAGAACAAGTCTTCACACAAAGCAAGGTGGAGGGGCCACCTGGAGAGAGGACAGCATAGAGGAGAGTCTGCCGAGTGGGAACTCCATCGGGGAGAGGAAGAGTTTGGGAGACTGAGGAAGAGAGAAACGGCAAAGAAATGTAGACTGTCACAGGGATGACAAGAAGCGTCTGGAATTTACTTTCTGCGCACTGACTGGTAAAAGCAGGAGGGAATCGATATCAACCATTTCTTTCAAGAGACTGGGCAATCAGCCTAGTAGCCAGAGGGCTTGTTTAGCTCTGCCATGGGGCTGGGGGACCCTTAGCCAACTCTACATATGCTGCAGCCTATCTGTTGATGGAATAAACGGTTGCACGGGCCATTGTGGCAAAAAGCCTAAAGAAAGCATCGTCAAAGACATGCCCAAGTGTGACACTACTGGTTGGTTACCACTCACCTTCTGGCAAACACTTCCCTTATTACTATACTCTGGTATGGAAATTATATAATAAGTACATGTCTCTGAGTTAGTATCTTTAACATCACTCCATCGATCTGATATTAATTATAAGCATTTGATCTGATTTTAATTAACCATGTGTCTTCATTTAGATTATTTTGTGCCTCATTATACCAAGCTGCCATGTTGTGTTCATTGACATAACACATTCATTTGCCCTGTTCATGACTATATAAGTAGTCTAGTCTATAATCGAGTTTTAGTTAAAAACGCAACCAAAAGCCAGGAACAACTGAGATAACATAAACCTAACACCTTCACTGAGCAATCTGCAAATATTCAAAATGTTCTGTGTTGTTTTGTTTTAAGTAACTAAGATTGATCCAAAAATGCTTAAGATTTTCAAGCACCAGATGGAATATGCAGAAACCAAGCCTACTCTGAAGAAATCAGTAAATGGCAGATATTCAAAATCATTATACATAAGAAAAAATATCTTAAGGTGGTTTAGGTAGTTTAAAATAAAGTGGTTAGAAGGAAAACTATTTATATGAGGAAATATTATATTTTGAGGAAATGGCAGCCACGTGTGAAATTCCTACAGCTCTGTAAGTTGTTACCCCAATAGCATGAAATACAGTATCATATAGTGACTGGAAACATGGGTTCTGGAACCAGATGGACTGGTTTTTCATCCTGGATCTACTGTTTTTTGCTATGTGACTTTGGGCAAGTTTCTTAACCTTTCTATGCTACAGTTCCTCAATGTGTTGTTACAGGGGTAAATGAATTAACAATATAACATAGTAAACACCATAAAGGTCTTAAATGTTACTATTATTCAGCACATGTACCTAAAAGTTGTATGAGAATATATTTCCTTTTTTTTTTTTAATGATTTGTTTGACCTTCAGGTTTCCAAAGGGAGCAAAAGGAGGAGTAAGTCTGAAAGAGATGGCTTGAAAAACTGAAATCAAGTTGAAATAATTGTTTATTTTCACCAGCATTGTTCACCACCCTACCAAGTGGAGAAGTGTCAGAGCGTAGAATTAGGAAGCCCTGATTCATACTCCCGCTCTGTCATTTACTAAGTGTCTGATCCTTACTAGATCATTTTACCTTCTGTGCCATTCTTCTTATCTATAAAATAGAGATTAAAATAATACTTTCTTATTTCTGAGTTATTGAGAGGATCCAAGTAGACATACATACATTGTTACCTCACAACAATCAACGCCAGTTAATAATAATAATGCCTCATATACTAGGTTGTACAACTCTGGGGGGACCTGTTTAGTATCCATAAATCAGTGTATCTGATAGAAAAAGTGAAATGTATCAGGCTCCATCTGCTCCTCCGCCTTTATATTCCTTCTCCTCCTCTATGGCAGGAGCTGCTGATGCTGCCTGAGATCAATAGTTAGTGGACTCTGCACTAGTTACTCTCACTAATCTGACTAACTTAGTGTTCCAGTTCAGATGACCAGGCCCAGCCTCTCCCCAGAGCCCCCATGGCTCCCATGTTCTCCTGGTTTCCTAGTAGGCTTTGTCCTGGCTCACAGTCTACATGGCATTTCTGTTTCTTTTGCTTGTTCTTACCAGGTCCCTTCTCAAGGAAGGCAGACCTTCCTGGACCTGAGGCCTAATGGCTGGAGTCCTCCTCCCACTGGCTGGCCTTCAGCTCCGGTCATCCTTGGCTCCAACCTCCTTTGGCTGAGCTCCCAACACTGCTGTGCACAATGTCTGCCCCCTACCCCGCCGCCTTCTTCTCCTTTTGCTTTCTAAGCCACACAGCGAGCAAAGACTGCAGCCGCCAGCTGGACAGGATGCTTTCTGCAAGACAGTCTCCATCCTCTGCCCTCGGTGCTGTGGCTCTCTGCTGCTGGCCCAGCTCTGCAGGTGTGTCAAATACAAAGAAACCTGCTGTTTCCTGGGTTACAAAAATATGCAAAGTGGAACTTGAAGTCATACTTGTAGAATCTACTTCCTGGATAGGACTAGTGAAGGCTAACGTGCTGTACCTGCAGGCAGTCAGTAACACTACAGCTACTGTGTGTAAGTTAGTCCGCAAACAGTTCTAGCACTGACTAATGCAGGGCGCGATGCCCTGGGACACTGGGAATACTTCAGCGAATAAGATCATCAGGCTCTGCTCTCAAGCAGCACAGCATTTTTTGGAGTGTGGATTGAGTCTGGAGAGAAATCCAGAACTGCACCCATACAGAGTCTCAGCATTTATAGGTCTTTGGGGCATTTCTTCACCTTATGTTATGCATAAGACATATCCTCAAGGAGTTTCTAACTTATTTAAAATCACATTAAGACACACCAGAGCAAGGTACAAAAAGGTCTGTATGAATAAGACAAATACAATTTTATAAATGCTAAAACAATTAGAAACTAGAATGATATTCAGTTAAACTAACTGGGGAATGATTCTTGGAAAACGGTTTAGGTGGAAATGATTAACACGAAAATTTAATAATATATTAATTTTAGAGTTTTTTCTTTTTGTTCTGTATTTTATTGTTTTGGGTTTTTTTTTTCATTTTTTTTTGTTTTTGTTTTTGTTTTGCTTTTTAATGTTACCCAAGTTTGTTTTTAAACACACCACCATTTTTCACCTATATCATTAGCTACCAAATGTCTTCCTCATACTAGAGGCAATGAATGGTGGTTACTTTCTGAGTACAAGTAATATTTTCATCATGATCTTTTAGTTATAGATCTCTCAGGAGTCATAGCATATCTCAAAAACCACTGAGACAATGAGTATTATTATGTGAGATTTTGAAATGGTAAAGTAAACGTAAGGCACAGTTAAGAACTTTGTAAATTTTTGTAATGATGAGGTTATAGTGACTATAATAAATCTGTTAAACTTATCACTTTTGCAGCCTAACAAGTGACCAAGCCAGCCAGCAACTGGCCTTTTAGAAAACAACAAATTTCTAAAAGCAAGTCTTGCTTTTATGCCCACTTTAATGTTCAAAGTCTTCTTTATCTAGATGAAAATATAAAATAAAAATTCTGAAGTAGAATTATATATACTAAAACAGAGCTCTTATTATAAGAAGACAACACATTTTCATATTTCCAACCATTTAGTTACCTAGCTAAAACATAACTCACGCAGATGCACACACACACAATACGCACAGGAATGACTAAGATGGTATACGTCTGCAACATCATTTATTGTTTTTGATTTAAAACATTAGAGCACTTCTGTGGCAGAAAAAATGTAATCACCTCTAAAGCATATTTAATAAGAAATACTACAAAATGCAGCTGATACTAAAATTTATTTCCTTTAGCAAAACAATTATTATCAAGTTAAGTTACAATGCACTCTATGAAGCATTTCTACTTAAATTCGTTTATTTGCCTGCTAGAAAGAGAAATGAGTATATGCATAGAAGGTGAATGATTCTGCACAGATTCTTACAATATGAGGAGCTTGACACAGTTGACACATTCGCAACAATGCGATTACTGCTGGGACTGACAGTTATGCATATTTGATGTAGGAGTTAAGTTGCTTGGTGTAATTATAACTTATTCTTTTTGCTACTCCTCAAAATTAAAAATAAAAGATTAGTTACAATGGGGTTTTTTTCTTGCTGAGGAAAAGAATAAATTCTTGTTAACTCAGGAGACAGTAAATTTTAGAGTTTAAAAAAAAAAAGATGGAGGGCATCTTAAAAATAACTCAAGACATCATTTCTTAAAGATCTTTATTCCATATCACTCTAGATACCAACTTTCAAATCAAGAATCCACTGTCTGCTATCACTTTTCAGTGTGTAAATATCATCTACCCCACCTGGGCATTTGTAAAGATCACAGCTCTCGATTAGATGCCATGCTGTTTGTCGAATGCCACATTTCCACAAGGGGCTACCTACAACAGTCATCTTATAAAACATTGTTTAAAACTTTTATGTCTCGTATTCTGCTTAATAACAGCTCAGACCATGATCACAGGCAGGGGACCGAGGGGCTCTGATCTTGATCTGTAGGTCTGAAAAAATAAACCTTAACAATATGAACTAACACACTTGTTAGGAAAACCTGCTTCTTTGCCTATTGGTAGCTATAAGGCAAAGTTGAAATAACTGGCTCTAAAACACAAATTTACACGTACCTTTCAAAAGATTCATCGTTATTTGTTTTCTTTTAGGGAATTGAAACGTTTGACAAGGAAACTCCTTAAAAATCCCCACAGCTATTGCAGCGTATTGTTTCCAATCAACCTGGCCTAAAATCTTCAGCCTTTTTCTTAGCAGCTCACTGAATAAATGGCTTATGTTTTCCAGTACACACTTAGGCAAATTTTATCAAGAATAAAAGAACTTTTCATTTTATTTAGTTGCATATCTGAGAAAATAGATGAGTTGTGATTTTAAGTCCTATAACCTGTTTGGATCTAACATGCTGGTTAAGAGTGTTAGCTGAGAAGCGAAAATGTTTGGGCTGGAATCCAAGCTCACTTCTACCTACTAGGTGAGTGATCTTAAATACTTTATACTTCAGTTTCCTCATCAGTGAAAGGGAGATAATAATACTATCTATGACACAGGGTTGAAGATTAAATAACATATATAAAGGATTAGGAACAGTGTCTGATAATAGCAAGCTCTTAATAAATGCTAGTTATTATTTTTTTAAAACCAGTGCTTAAAACTATACAAACAGCTATTGAAGAGGCAGTTTCTAGCTCTCTTTGCAACAACAGTCAAAGGATATAATATGGTACTCTACATCTGAACATTTTAAGAATATTGGACTTTACTAAACACCTTTGTTGCCCTGTAGATTATTTCAGTATAACATTAGTAGATAGGAATACATTCACAGGGGAAACTTTGACTGGCATTCTAAATAGGTCAACTTCTTTGACTACAGCATAAAGAGAGTGACTTTAAATTGCCGGTTCCACAAGCTATCAGTGAATATTTTCAGTACTCAGTATCTTTTCCAATTCTAAAGCACAGAAACTATGAATTTTATATATTTAGGATTGGAGTTTACACACATCTTTCCCTTTCATGATTTATGTGTTTCTTCCTTATTACAATAGAAATAACTTGTAATGCTCTGTAAATCTTAATGAAAATGTATACTAAAGAGTAAAAGATGAAGGAAATTGACCAGAAAAATCCTTAAAAACCAAAACCAATCCTCTGAGCATCCCTCATTCCTGCTCCGGTCTCATCAGCTGACCTCTGTCCAATCCACATAAGCTCTTCCTGTCTCCATCACCACCTCACCTTGACACAGATCTGGACCTACAATATCTTTAAATACATGGAACGAAGGTGTGGTGCTATAACCAAGCTACTCTGTTCAACAGGTGTCACAGATGGGGTGTGGGGAGGTGGTGGAGAGGTCACGGAAACGGAAGAACAAAACGGCTTTAAGGATAGAGAATATTAGAAATCATACTGCTCTCAAGCCATTTTGAAACATTCCTTCTTCTCTTTTTCTCTCCCCATACATACATATTTTTTTGAAAGTACAAATATGCCTGCTGTTGTTACCTTAAAAAAGCCCTTTAACATCTACCCAAAAGAGCAAATGATATTCTGTAAGAAAGACACCTGCACCCGAATGTTTATAGCAGCACAATTCACAATTGCAAAGATGTGGAAGTAACCCAAGTGTCCATCAATATATGAATGGATTAATAAAATGTGGTACATGTATACCATGGCGTACTATTCAGCTTTAAGAAACAATGGTGATATAGCACCTCTTGTATACTCCTGGATAGAGCTGGAACGCATTCTACTAAGTGAAGTATCCCAAG
>NW_012140524.1:6710295-6726022 GCF_000956105.1 Propithecus coquereli | reverse complement strand
TTAAAAGTCAGAAAAAAAAAAAGCCCTTTAAATATGACCAATCCCAAAGGAATCGCGAGCTTTCAAAGTTGTTAGAGTTTTTAGAGTTATATCCTTCGTGAATTGTTGCTTTTCTATCACAATCACCTAAACAAATAATACTTTAACTGAGTTTTTCTTAAACTGACTCAGGTAATTTTCCCCTTAAGGACTTTCTATACACGATTTTCATGTTTTATCCTTCAATAAAAACAAGTACTATAGCTTAAGTCACTATATGATCCCTAGATGATTTCACACATAGAAACACATAACAAAAAATTAAATTTTCCTTTATTAATATTATTCTTTCAAGAATCTTTAAGATGTTGCCTACCCACATCTTATCTCTCTGGTTTTTAGGTACAAATTGAGGAACATAAAGCAAGGAAGAATATTCCTAAGTATAATGAATTTAAAAATTGTACTCAAAGGTATTATAAATTATAAAGTTTTAAAAAATAATTGAGTACTAGATATGTAGTCACACCACATATCCTTAATATATTTCTTTAAAGGACATTTGGTTCCACTATGAAGCAAATTTCTGCTTGGTTGCCTTATTTTTAAATTTTTACCAGCTTAAAACACACAAACGCACACAGAGCTTCTGGTGTCAGGGACCAAGGATATGAAAATGGAGATTTTCCTTTAAGCTGACATTTTAAATTTATATAGGTGGAGTCTCAAATGTAATATTAGGATAGCTAGTGTGAAAAACCCTGGTGTGAGTTTCCTGATTTTATTTAATTCTGATAAATCTCTCAGGAATGCTTCAAGAGACAGATAGTAGAAATCTAGCTGATTAGGTAGGAGAGGACCAAGTACTATGTAAGCTATGTAACTCACTTCTCTGAGTGTCTCTTTTGCTACATTTGCAATGTGGAGTTAACACTGCTTGCTCTGTGTACTTCCTAGAATTGATAAAAGGTAGTAAAATATTTTGAAAACATCAAAGTGCTATAAATTCCAGGCATTTTTGTTATATTCATTCCCATTTAATCTGCCCTATATAGTAATTTTAATCAGCCACAACTAAGTTCTGCATCTACACAACAGATGTCATTTCTCACTGTCAATAAAAGGATCATTGTAGTAGGTTGGATAATGACCCTCTCCAAAGATGCCCACATCCTCATGCTCTCTTGCCTAGTTACCAGAACCTGTAGACATGTTATCTCACATGGTAAAAGGAATTCTGCAGACGTGACTGAGTTAAGGACCTTGAGATGGGGAGATTATACTGGATCATCCAGGTGGTTCCAAGTGTTCTTATAAGAGGAAGGCAGGAGCATCAGAGCAGAAGGAGATGTGACAACTGGGGGAGAGGGGACAAACAAGGGTGAGGGGAGACAAAGAGGGTGGGAGGAAGAGAAGAAGATGCTATGTTGCTGGCTTTGAAGATGGAGGGCGGTGGGGCCACTCGCCAAGGCCTTCTAGCAGCTAGAAGGAGCAAGGCAATGAATTCTCCCCTACAGTCTCCAGAAGGAACACACCCCTGCTGACACCTTGATTTTCAGCTTTTGACCTCCAAAACTATAAGATAATAAATTTATGTAGTCTCAAGCCACTAAGTGGTTTGTAAATAGGAAACTAATACAATCATGAAAACATAGCCACCTATTATCCCACTACTGATAATCAGAGTTTTTCCTTAGAGCCCACCCTGAGTTACACAGTAGTATCTCTGAGCAGTTTCTAAATCTGTTACCCAATGCTATTTCACCCAGCCTGGTGAATCATTTAGCTCTTCCTCCACTGGCATGGATAATTGAGCACCAATTGTTTAAGGGCCAGCTGACAACATGTAGAGATCAACTGGCCCTGTCTTTCCCAGTGTAGGTATGTGAACCATTCTCCATCTGTTTCTCTTTAAATTTCCTTGAGGAGGGGGAGTCTCCTGCTTCCGCTGGTAGAAATGCTTCTCATTCCAAAATACTTAGAATTAAGAAGTTGTCTAAGAGCTAGAATTCTTTCAGCTACAATTTTTTTTCTTATTGTGTCCTTAGTAGACATGGAAATTAAGAAATTAGATACTTATATGTCTTTTTTCAGGTTTTTCTTTCCTTAGTTAAATGACTGCATCTTTAATATCTTCTTAGAGGTTTATCTAAACCTTTACCTAGGGTGGATGCTATATTCTGTCTTATACTCTGTACACCTGTGTCTTAAAATTTGGAGCCATGAACCTGCTAGACAAAGTATACTAATCTTTATTAACAGCAAAATACAAAATTTGTAAAAGTTGCCTATGACTAAGAAATAAGAAGATTAGGCAGAGAGGAAGGAGTGCCAATTAAAGCCCTGTTCTGGCTGTAGCTGTGTCATCTTGGGCAAATCACATAACCTCTCTGGGACTCAGTGACAGCTTAAAATAAGGAACTTGAACTAAATACCAGATGCAGCCTAAAGTGTCATAAAAGAGAGGCATGAAGTCCTTTGGAAATTCTACTGAGAATGAAATCACCTCTTGCTGGAACAATTGATAAGGACAATCCCTTAGCTCCTCCACAAAGGTTAACACCGGGATACTGAGGCTTGTTTGGATTTCAGCAATCTAGGATTCCAGACAGAGCAAGTTCGGGGAAGGAAGAGCCTGAGGTACCTCATAGGCATATGGAGTAACACACATTTCCGGAGGCTAACGGATAAGGAAGGATGCGGTGGGGGGAAAGCAGAGAGGACAAATGGAGGGTCTGCAACATCAAGGCACTGCAGAGCCCCTGAAGGTATCTGAAGGGCTCTCGTGATGTCTTGCCTAGACTGTTACAGGGATCCACTAGCATATGAATTGTACCCCTTGGTGGCTCTTGGCAAGCTGTGTCATTCATCTCCACATCCCCAGTGCCCAGGCACAATCACTGGCATTTAATAGTTGCTCAAAACCTATGTGTTGAGTGACTAAATGAATGACCCACAACTAGCTTTTCTCATCTCAACTTTTCCCTGAGGACTGTGTCTTGGGGGCACCATTCACACCATATTTCATATGAATGAGGCCCCTCGGAGCTGTGAACACAGCAGCCCTGCTGCCCCTCAAGAAAGCAGTGCAGTCTTAGGGAACTGAACTACTGGAGTTTTCTAGACAAGAGATAATGAAAGCCTCAACTAATGATAGCAGTGGGAATGGAAAGGAAAAAACCAGTGATTTATTTTAGAAGGTGTGGGAGATACACAAAAATACTCTTGACTCGTCAAAGTAAAATCTTACTTGATTTCTTTTCTATTTTCCTTTAGAGTAACTCCATAATAATTTGTTACATAAAAATGCAAGGCTTATCGTATATCTCCAATTAAACACAAGTCTCTGTTATTGTAAACTTCACCTTCTGTCAAAATGTATATTGACCTCATGTTTCTACTTTAGGATCCAATATCTCTGTCAAAATCAAACAATCTATGGCAATAGTTTAAGAAATCAGAGAAAGACAGCAAAAAGTCCTAAGGAACTCCATTTACCATTTTCAAAAAGCATACCGTACACTCGAACTTAGAAGCATTTTCCTGAGTCCCACATCAGAGAAACATTTGCTAAAATTGCACTGACCACCTTTATTTTGATCATTTGTTTCCAAATATAGTTTAAATGATGAAGAGAACTAATGTAAAGCATAAGGCATTTTTATTACTGAAACAAATATCTGATTCAAATGGAGTATTTTGAACCAATGCCCCTTCTATTAATATCCAGATTTCACTGTATCTCTTTTCTACAGAAATGTATTTTAAAAAAACCTAACCACTATAATCTATTCAGAATTAGACAGCATAGACACAAATTAATAAATAAAATCCTTCTAGTTTTAAAATATCTGACGATTTGTATTTACCGAAACAGACCAAAAAGTTATTAAGGAGCATAGTACAAATTTTGTTTGACACCTAGCATAAAAGTATAGCTAGCTAGCTTAAAAAAAAAAAATTCTCTAGATTTATATTTTATATTTAAGTGTATCACGTTGGGTATTAAACATGCTGCTAGCTATCTCTTAATGAGCACCTGAGCTGTCATTTTTAATAACAGACTGACAGTTATTATCTATAAATTGATATTTCCCTGGAAATTGTTTCTGCAATCTCAAGTTAATATAGTTAAGAATAGAAACTGACTATTCCATTTATTAAAAATAGTATTATTTTATAATATTTGACATGATATTATCAAAAATAACATAAATATATATTTAAAATAAAAAATCAACATATGCCAAAATGCATAGGCATTCTCAATATGCCAGCAGAACTTTATACAAAATCTAAATAGTGTGTCTCAATCACTCATTGTTTAAAAAGGTCATTTGGTCCATTGAAGCCAAAAAAGGAAAACATACATATCCAAGACAGAATGTAATAAAACAAATGAACCAAATATTTAGGCAACTCTAATCTTAGTTACTTCTTAATTCAAAACAAGACATAAGAGATTAATACCATAAAAACCAAAATTATCTAATTCATCTAAGTACATATACCATTAATATATAATGCAAGTAATCACGTAATAGCCTATTATAATTCATAGGTTACAGTATTCTGGAAATCTTACTTTATTTCCAAATATTAAAAGTCTTAAAAAAAATACCTCTTCCATGAAGCTGTCTTTCTTCTCCAGCATTTCTCGTAATGTCTGAAGAATTTTAATGCACAGTTTTTCTTCTTTCTCCATTAGTTTCTTTGTATGATTAATCAACCTTAAAGCAAAACATTAAACCTTAAAAAGGACAATGATTTCTCTTCAAGCTGCATATAAACATCAAGGGCCATAGAGAAAAAAAATCACACTATTATTCAAGAAGATGAAGTAAACCAGATACATGTTTACAAAAATTTTAAAATTACACTTCAGCTTATAAATTTTGTACTATAAAGCACCTTTTTTGTTTGACAGGTATTATATCTTGGTGTTCTCACACTTAGGTAGCATTTTTTTCAGTGGGACACAATACTCTTTGAAAAGCAACGAAACACTGATATTCTCAATCCCATCATATGAACTAAGATACTTTATTAGCAGAAAAATATAAATGTTTGTAGTATATTACCTTATGTTATGTTATACTATATCATTTTATGTACTGTTACATTAATTAATGACAGTGGTCGTGTGCAACATTGCAACCTTAGCATAACAGGCTGCCTTCCAGTTTCCATTAATAAGAGTATGCCATTTTTCATTGCTAGGGCTTGGTAGAAACAGACAGTTTCTGTTATTAGAAGCAAAAAAAAAAAAAAGCAACATCAAGACAGTCTATCCAAAAATCCACTATTTTTGCTATAATTGGGCAAAAACTCTAATCAATTTTACAGTGGTGAACCATGCAATGGTGTTCTGCTAGGAGAAATGTTTCAGGATCATGGTTATACACTATATCCCCAAGAACTCAAAATCAAGTAAAATGTCCACAGTCATAATTAATAACTTGGCAGATATAGCTAGTGTTGTTAAAAAGCTGGTCCTCAAAATGACCCTGTGAGATATGTCTTCTTATAGAAACAAAATGGTGTAGAGTAACAGTAAATGACGTGATTTCAGCAACATGAGTACTGTGGGACATAACCCTGAGAAAAAGTGAGCTCTCACTAGTTAATGGCTCGTAAGTGCTTATCAGGTATCAAGGTCAACTATAAGGACCTCTCAGGGATTCTCTCAATTCATCTTCATGAGCCAATCAGACAGGGTCAGGCTAATTTTGCTCATGAGAAAACAGAGGCCCAGAGAGATAAAGCCACCTGCCTCTGGTTACATAATTGTTAAGTGGTGGGACCTGGAAATAGATTCAGGTCCATCTGACTTCTGAGCCAAAATTCTTAAGCACCACTCTGTGGCCACAGGATGCAGTTTACTGACATCCTGAATCTCAGGGTTCCTGTGCAGAGCCCCCACACACACCAGGTTGCACCCAGCCACCTGACGTGTAAGTGCTACAACAGAGGTATCAGCAAACGCCATAAACCAGACAGAGAAACCACTTCACTCTGTTGGGGGAAATTACCTAGGGTGGATCAGAGAAGGTTTCAGTGAAGAGATAACATGTCATTGTGACGATTTTGCCTGGCAGGGAAGGTGGAGAGAGAAAGCATCCCTGCAAAGGGAACAGTGAGAACAAAGAGCAGAGGCAGAAAACTGACCAGCATGCCCAGGACATGAGACATACACCAACTGCTGGCTGACACTAAAAGATCTGGAAGAGGAAAGCTTAAAAGATGTGGGTTGGAAAGAAGGGACTAGAATATTTAGGACTGTTAAAGAGGCTGGAGTGTTATTCTAGAGAAAACAGGGACCTGAATGACCCTTCCTACACGTGCTAAAGATACCACCAATGTCAGCAGGAAAGCAGCCACAGAGGTGTGAGAGCAAGCAGGAGACGGACAGCCATGGGGCAGTGTGAGGCTGCAGGACTCAAGAGAAGTGTCATTGCCAAGACTGGTAAATAATGACACATGGGAAGTGGAAGAAAAGGAGGAAAGACAGATCAGAGACCCCTGTAATGTACAAACTAGGTTAATATGTGGACAATGATACTTTTATTTATCTTCTTGAGACAGGGTCTCACTCTGTCACTCAAGCTGGAGTGCACTGGCACAACCATAGCTCACTACAGCCTCGAACTCCCAGGCTCAAGCCATCCTCCTGCCTCAGCCTCCAAGTAGCTAGGACAGGCGCGCACCACCATGCCCGGCTAATTTTTCTGTTTTCCACAGAGACAAGTCCAGCTATGTTTTCCTGGCTGGTCTCGAATTCCTGGCCTGAAGCAATCCTCCTGCCTTTGCCTCCCAAAGTGCTGAGATTATAGGCATGAACCACTGAGCCCTGTCAATAGGGATACTTTTAAATGATACCTGCTTCATGTTAAAGTAGCACACAATAAAGGTAACAGTGATTTCCTTCTAGACACGTTGAGTCTGGACAAGGTGTTATTACATATATCCATGTGATCAGGTCTGGTGGGCAGAATAACTTCAAAAGTTCTCCTTGCAAGAAAGGTGAAACCTGCCTCTTTAAAACTTCTACTAGTTAGTAGGTCCTTTCTTTCACATGATAGTCTTTGAATATGTGAAGATAGTTTTGGTGGATATGGTAGATTTCTTTTGATTTTTTTTCTCTCTCAGGCTGTATATTTCTATTTTCTTTAGCTCTTCCTTAGATAAAATAATGAATTCACTAACCATACTGAAAATATCAACCATAAGGTGGAATGACTATTTGCTATGGATTTATAGAAGGTATTCATAGATCACATAATGTTTGGTTGGGTTAGGTCAGTGACTTTCAAATATTTTTTTTCTATGATCACAGTAAGATACATTTCACAAAACAACCCAGTATGTAAGCACATGTATGGGAGTGTGGGAACTGACACAAAAGTCATCCTTCCTATCTGAGATGCATTGTGGCATTTTATATCTATTCTAATTCATTTTTTAAATTAGTTGGTTGCCTCTACCTAAGTCAATTTAAAAATCCACAAATGGATCATATCCCACAGTTTGAAGAACACTGAGATTCTCCTTCATAAGGAAGAGGAGGTGCTGATTTGGAAGGACCCCCACCAGCCGCTTTAAGGGCTGTCCGTCTCATTGACCTATTTTCTTCCCTCTTTTTTACGTGACTAAGATCTGTGAATTCAAGTCCTTTCCCGGGATCTGTCCTTCACATCCTCCTGCAGACCCATCTGAGTCCACAGGTTCCAAGAAGTAGATTCATTTGAGGAAAGAGGAAACCCCACTTAGGCCTTTGCCCTAAATTTATATTCTTCAACCAAGCTTTATCAGGGCAGTATGCACAGCAACACAAGGCCCCTTGCATAGCTATTAATAAAGCTGGATTCTAAGTTTGTTAGATATTCTTGCAGATGAAACCCTTGGTTCTTCACAGCGTTGGGGAAGGGGTAGGATAAGCACTAGAACAGAAAGCGGGCATTCCTGAGACCCCGGCCATAATGCAAATGGTAATAGTACAAAAATCTCTTCTCAACCACTCCTTCAACTGGGCGTAGATCTGCAATATATTCTCATTATCACATCACTTCTGCTTCTCTCCTTTTAGTTACTTAGCAGTGCCAGGGGCTCGCCTCCACCTTCAGCACAGTCCTGATATCCTGAGATGCTTTAGATCCCTTTATCATAGACCTATGTCTTCAAGTTCTAAACCACTGCTATCTGACAGAACTCTCTGCAATAATAGAAATCTTCTATATTTGTGCTGTCAAATTTGGGAGCCATTGGCCACAGGTGGCTATTGAGCACTTGAAATGTGGCAAATGTGACTGACAAAGTAAATTTTTATTTAATTTTACTCTAAACAGCCCTGTGTGGCTAGTAGCCACCATACTGGCACCCTAGTTCTTAACAAGGAGTCAGAAAACCATTTCTCTAAAGGATCAGATAGTAAATATTTTATGCTTTGTGGACCATACAGTCTCTGTGGCAACTGAGTAGACTCTGCCACAGTAAGACGGAAGCAGCCACAGACATTACATAAATGAATGAGTGTGGCTGTGTTTCAATAAAACTTTATTTACCAAAATGAGCAACAGGACCAATTTAACCTGAGGGCCAGAGTTTGCCAACCCCTGTTCCAGGCTATCAAGTCTCTGGGATATAACATGATATCACATTAATTTACTGAACTTAAAATTCCCAGGTTTATTACCTACTTTTTAACCCATATTCTATGCACTGTTATATATTCATAGAAGGTGAAGGGTATTTTTCAAAGACCCTATTTTTATACTGAATTACTAGGCAATACCTCCACTTGAAATTTTCTTTTTAATGATCTCAGCAGTCATCATTTGCACAGACACTTAGGGCCTCTTCACTTTAAAATCCTTATTAGAAGATAAGTGCCCAAACACATTCTTCCCACTCCCCCTAAGATACGTGGATCTAGAGCCAAAAATCCCTGATTCTGGTCATAATATAGCAACCCCACCTATTCTTCAACACGATCTATAGTCAGTTCTTCCCATCCTATACCTTGTTTTCACTCCCAAAGTCCCAGCTTAACTGGTGAAAGAAAGGAACAAACTTCTGGTGTCCCTAGTCCCTCCATTTCAGCCTCAGTACATCACAGTCAACAGAGGAGGTTTCCAGACCTCTTCCAGGGACATCCTCAGCCACACGGGAAGCAGCGGGATGGATAACACACAGATCTGACACTACCACCAAAATACTGAGAAAAGTGAGAGACAGAGCTGCAGATGAGGTCTGTCAAGGCAGCATGGCCACGTGCAGGGTCTGGGACGTAAGAGCTCGGGCAAAGCCCAGACGTGTGCCTGCGCCCCAGCATCCTCACCTCTGCAGCAAGGTGTCCTCGGTCCCTCAGGGTGCAGATGCAGATTAGACAAAATAGTAGGTAAGCACGCACAACAGCTGGCTCCCTTTCCTTTCTCCCCATATTAATGAAAATCAGTGACTTTAAACAAGAATCTTGTAAAAGGTCACATCATATAATTATACAAAGGAATTAGAACCAAAATATTATTTTGCATGATATTTTTGTGCCCAATAATAACATGCTTCATTTTCATTAAATTTTAGTAAAATATGATAACTCGACCTTCACCAAAATAAAATTTCAAATGACTCGGTTTAATTATTTTGGCAGTGTATGTTTTAACATGGATTTTAGACCTTTCACATATTTTGTGGACTGTCATTACATATCAGCAGAGTAAAATGCAGAAATGGTAGAGGCCATCTCGGTTTGGTAACGCTAACAGAATCTCAGAGCATATCCACTTACTTCGACATGAAAGCGCCACATCTTATTCTTGCATCACTTCCCTCAGGGAACAGCAGTTCTGGACTGTATAAGACATCAACCAATACGGAGAACTCAGCCTGCATCATTGGGCTGAACTGTTGTTCCAAGGAGGCCACTACATCCTAAGGAAGAAAGAAAGCACAAGAGAACCCTCATGAAGACCTAAGCCAGATTTTGTCTTTTGAAGATATAACAAACCTAAGAATACTAGCCAGGAATGAGACGGGGGAATTTCAGAGAAGATGTACCCTGTCTTCCCATGGCACCAATGTCTGTGCTGTAAAGTATAGTCTGGTTTCACGTATGAGTACTGCCTGGGTCTCTGTTTTTTCATTTACAAGATATGGGAGGGGTGGGTAGCTGTAAGTTTCTAAGAATATACATATAAGAGGAAAAGTCATGAAAGCCACTGTATGGGCCTTCAGTGTCCAGAATTCTAATGGACACTGTATTCATCAAATTGGAAAAAAATGGGGCATATTCCAGGAACAGCTATGTGTCCCTGGTTATCCAGAACTAATTATTTCCTCTGATGGGGAAATGCACTGATACATTATTTGAAGCAGTACTAGTACTTTACAGCAAGGGGTTCAGTGATGCTCCAATAGCATTTCAAATTATATTTTTTGATAAACCCTATTGGTCACCTCCCCAACATCCTTTCTTCACCCTCTTCCTTGCTAACAGAATTCTGATGTTTCTGAATCAGGTGGCAACTTTCTTGGGGAGATGAACCCCTTCAGCTTTGGGGCAAGGTTGCATAGTTTAAGCCAGTCTTAGTTATTCCATTTCCCCCTCTAACAATAGGTCTAGGCGTGACTATGTGACATAGTCCCTCCCCATCAATGAGACGTTGGGTGAAGTCTGCTGAGTGAGTGGGGTATGTGCTGAGCACCCTACTGCCCCCAAGGCAGCCTGGGGGTGTGAATCCAAAATCCGAAGCAGCCCTCATGTGACCTTGGGAGACCAGCCTTAAGCTGAAAGCCAACAGACCTTTGGTTTCAGGGGCCATGGCCCAAAATTCAAGCTGCTGAATTAATCAAACTCAGGGAAAGCCACAACTCCAGGGTTTCTTGCTATGTGAAATGATACAGTCTTTATTGTTTAACACATTGACTGCCATGTGAATTGTATTTAACTCAGGCTAGTTTTGACCCTGGGGCCTCGTGAAGCATACCCTGCAGTTGGTTCATGAAAATCTTACTTGTTGATGTTCTTATTGTTACAATTAATATTGACAATTTAATTCTAAAAACGTGGATTGTTTGCATATAACTCACGGACAAAAAACAACAAAAAATAACAAATTAGAAAGGATTGTTTTGTTTTAATAAAATACCATAGCCCCAAGGAAAAAACTTTTGTTCTAGTGTGACAGTCAATGTGTTAAGCCACTTTTAGCTGAATATTGTGTGTGTTAAAGCTGAAAGCATCCTAACTGATGTGTTTCTAAAATGAACTATAAACAATGATAATTTCCTGAACATTCTTTAATAAAGGCATCCCCCTTTTGTTTTTAAACTATGTGAGAAGACAAAAAATAAAAAAACCAACTTCCCACATAAAACAACAATTTACTCACCCATAGCCAAGGCATATTTTGTTAAGCAGAAAACTGCCAATTGCTTTATTTTTACTCTTAGCTACAGAAGCACAGATGGGGATATCACCCTCTTGATTTCTTATGGCTAGATTTCAGGAGTTAACTCATGTTTAACTCTTTCTCTTTTAGCAAAAGGGATCATTTCTACCGTAACTACTCTAATAAGCTTTCTGAGAAATTTCTGGTAACAGTTAAAAGAGACTACTGGAAAAGAAATAACATAAACGGGAAAACTAGATATTATATACAGGTGGGAAGATAGTATGCTTATCAAATATGACCATATTTAATACAATGTCACTAAAAGGTCCCTCTTTTTTAAATTACCTCTTTATTTCCTTTACTAAACAGATGGTGCTCAGGCTATGACATGAATTCCATCATTATTTCTGACTCTGATCATGGGTCAACCATGCAACCTCTAAGTCATTGTCTGCCCACGTGTAAGCTTGGGATAACGTTATTAGAAATCACAGCTTCTTGCTGCAAAAATTAAAGGTAAGTGCACAGAACAGCCTCTAACACATACTGGCCACTCATTCCTTATAAATGTTAGTAATCATTATTATTGAGCACCAGTTTGCTACAATCACCACACTGCTGCCAAACTCCATGGTTACTTCTCTGTCCTCATCTTAATCACTGCTAAATACATTACGCACTGGTTTCTACTCTTTGAAACACTTTCTTCCCTTGGCTTCTGCGACACTGCACTTTATTTCCACCTACATCCTTACCATTCCTTCACCAATTCCTGATAGCTCCTGGTCCTTTTCTCTTCTACATCTATGCTTTCTTCTGAGCGATCTCATTCAATTTTATGGTTTTCATCTCATATATATGCTGGAACTTCCCACATTTAAGTTTCCAGCATGGACATCTTTCCACACCACTCCAGACTCATATATCCAACTGCCTAGTTGACACACCCCTTTCAGTGTACAAATAGGCATCTCAAACTGAAAATTCCCCAAATAGAACTCCTCCTTCCAAATCTCCCCTAACCTTTTTCTCTCATCATTTCCTATCTTAGTAAATGATACGATAACATCAAACCCAGAGACATCCTTGATTCCTTGTCCCATCACCCCACAATGCATCCATCCATCCACCAAGTCCTGTGGCTCTACAACCAAATACATTCAAAATTAATCCACTCCTCTTCATTACAATTGTTACCTCCTTAAGCCAAGCCACCATCACCATTTGCCTGAATTTAAAGCAAAGCTACCTAACTAGATTCACTGCTTCCCTGTCTGGACCTTAGAATATACTCAAAAGCCACAGTGATCTTTTTAAAGGTAAACCAAGTCAGCCTGTCCTCTGCAGAAAATCTCCAATGATTTGCTATCATGGTTAGAATAAAATACGAATGTTTTGCTATGTGTCTTACTCTGTTTGGGCTGCTATAACAAAATACAATAAACTGGGTGGCTTATAAACAATAGAAATTATTTCTTACCGTTCTGGAGGCTGGGATTCAAGATCAGGCACTGGCAGATTCAGTGTCTGGTGAGGACCTATTTCCTGGTTCATAGAGGGGGTCTTTTTGCTATGTCCTCACAGGGTGGAAGGGCTGCATGAGCTCCCACAGGCCTGTTTCACAGGGGCACCCATAGGCCTGTTTCACAGGGGCACTAATCCCAATCATGAGGGATCTACCCTCATGACCTAAGACATTCCCAAAGGCCCCACCTCCTAACACCATCACCTTTGGGGTTAGAATTTCAAAATATGAATGGGGGAGAGAGCGACACAAACATTCAGACCATAGCGCTATGGAAGTCTCTACATGATCTGGCCCCTTATCTCATAGTATTTTCCTCCTTTAGTCACTGAATTCTTGCTCCGGTGGGCTTCTCTTCATTCCTCAAACCCATCAGCCTCATTCCTGCCTGCACACCTTTGCTTTTACTGTTCCCTCCCCATAAAATTCTCTGTCCTAAAGTCTTTGAATAGATTACTCCTCTTCAACTCAAATGTCACCTTGCTAGAGAGGAACTCCCTACTCACAGGATAACTCTCCCAGTAATTCTCCACCACGTTGTTTGCTTGCTTTATTTTATTCATAGCAGTTTTAATTGTCTAACACTTTATCATTTGTTTAATGAGTCAGAATGTACGTTCCATGGGAGCACAGACTCCATGGCTCTATCCTCAGCACTTACCACATGGCTAGTATAGAGTTTTCACTAAATAAATATTTACTTAATGGATGCCAATCACTGTACTAAAAGAAGTGCCAGGCACACTCTCTCTATGCTGGTTGACACGCCTACCTACCTCTCCTCTGAGATGTTCTACTCCCTTGGACTCTCCTCATGACCCTCACCCTCCTCCTTTCTGGCCCTGCCGTTTCTTCTTTCTTAATTTGGCCATTCTGCCACTCTTAGCCTCTCATAGGTGTTTTTTATTTTTTCCTATCACTATATTCTCTCTTTTAGCAATACCAACAACTATCCTTGCTCCAACTATTCTTTCCAAATATAGACTGAACTCCTAATATATCCAGTAGCCTGTTAACTTAATTCAGTGTATTTTCAATGGCCATAGCCATTGCCCCTGCCGTGTCCTTTCCACTTTGCTCTTACAACATAGAGTCTTGATAATGTCACCTTGTCTCCAGTCATCAGGGCCTCTTAAGCTCCCCTCACGCTCTTCCTCTACTTCCATCCAAGGACTGCTAACCCTTCCTGCCTTCATGATTGTCTGCAACACCTGTTCCTTTATTTTATTCATATCACCACCTGGCTGACATCTTAAGTAACTCCTAACTCACCTGTGTTCCTCTAGGCTCTTCCTGATAATCCAATCCTGCAAACCATTAACTGCTTAATCACCCATAATGACATTATCCCCCACATTTTTAATGACTCATACCCTTCAAGTTTCTCATACTCTCTGAATCTTTTTAACCCCATATAGCACTCATGTGACCTCTCATTTATTCCCATTCATGTCTTGACCATTCTCCAAGACAAAAAAATTTCCTCAAACCATACCACAACTCAACTCCATGAAATCTTCCACTAATTATGTGGATGGGAAGATGTCTGTTATGAGCTGAACTGTATTCCCCCCAGATTTCATATGTTATATATCTTATAGATCTAAATATATCTTAACTCACAGTACCTCAGAATGTGACTATATTTGGAAATAAGGCCTTTAAAAAGGTAATTAAGATAAAATGAGTTCATATGAGTGGGCCCTAATCAAATATGACTGGTGTCCTCATAAGAAAAGGAGATTAGGGCACAGACATGTACACACCCATAGGAAAGACCATGTGAGGACACAGCCAGAAGTCAGCCATCTTTAGGCCAAGCAGAGAGGTCTCAGAAGAAACCAAACTTGCTGACACCTTGATCTTGGACTTTTGTCCTCCAAAACTATAAGAAAATAAATTTCTGTCGTTTAAGCCACCCAGTCTGTGGTATTCTGTTATGGTAGCCCTAGCAAACTAATACCACGTCTAATTAGCAAACTAATACAATGCCCAGCCAGCCAAAAGCATGAGTGAGATACTATGCAAGTAATTTGGGAGTAAAGATGCTTGGACCATTTTGCCGAAAGGATTATAGTAGAATACTGAAAGATAAATTAAAGCAAGATTATGAATATTTAATTTATTACATAAAACTTTATGGTGAATTATGTTACCAATGTTATTACTGGTATTGTAGCTATTATTTTGATATTAAGGCCCACCATTCACTACCATACCATCAAAACACATTAAATAATATACACTCATTAAAAAACAACTCACAACAACTTTTGCCTAAAAGCTATGTATTTACCAGGGTAGTGGTGATGGAGAGTTGTAAAGTAAGAGCTGTTCTCCAACTAGAACTTGATATTTTCAACCATATTTTATTTGTGTGACCACATGTTTTAAAAATTGCAATTTAGAAAATATTAATGCTATTTCATGCTCTCATTGTACCTGTAACTTTTCAATAATATTTCTATAATCCCAAGCAGGGCCTCCAAGTGCTTCTTTAAAGCGTGGTCCAGAGCGAGCTGATAATCTCCAACCCATGGCTGCTCTCTGCACCATATTTGAATGGCTCTTCATGAAAAGAGTATTAACTTGGCTGTCCAGATCCACTGGAATGGCAATTCCACGATTTTTTGCTGAAAAAGAAAGATTTAAAATATTCCCCTCTTAATTTGACTAAAGCTTCTTATATATTATCCAGTCTTATAAATATAAAATAAAAAAGAAAAATATATCAAAAATAGGCATCTCAAACTGAAAATTCCCCAAATAGAACTCCTCCTTCCAAATCTCCCCTAACCTTTTTCTCCCATCATTTCCTATCTTAGTAAAT
>NW_012140524.1:6670539-6710245 GCF_000956105.1 Propithecus coquereli | reverse complement strand
CTCGGCCTCCCAGAGTGCATGAGCCACCGCGCCCGGCCTAGGTTTTTAATTTTATGCATTTTTTAAAGACAATATTCTAAGAAGAGACACTATAGGCTGCAATAATCTGCCTTAGGTTTCCTTGGCCAAAACAAGTAAACAAACAGTAAACCTTTAGAAACTCACACTTACTGGACGAGGTTGCTTTAAGTAAATTTCAGATTTATCATGCTCCCAAAGGAAAATAAATCTAGTGAATTAAAGCCATTTAGCATCTTTTAGAAATTATTCCATGTAAAATAAAAGAAATTAGGGCCCAGGGTAATGGCTTATGCCTGTAATCCCAGCTACTAGGGAGGCTAGGGCAGGAGGATTGCTTGAGGTCAGAAGTTTAAGACCGGCCTAGGCAACACAGCAAGACCTCATCTCTAAAAAAATATTTTAAAATTAGCCAGGCATGGTAGTGGTACCAGTCTAGTCCCAGCTACTGGGGAGGCTGAGGCAAAAGAATCCTTTGAGCCCAGGAATTTGTGGCTACAGTGAACTACAATTGTGCCACTGTACTCCATGCTGGGTTACAGAGTAAAACTCCATCTATAAAATAAAAAAGAAAAATAAATCAAATCTTTAAACTCTGCCATTAAATTGTTTTATATAACCGTAAAAGCTTTTAACCTGAAAGTCCATCACTTCGTAGTACTGAAGCACAGCTTGCAGAAGGTCTCCCACTTTCCACCCTTTTTCTTGTAATCGTTTTATAAAATAAAAAAGAAAAATATATCAAATCTTTAAACTCTGCCATTAAATTGTTTTATATAACCGTAAAAGCTTTTAACCTGAAAGTATTTCAATTCTTAAGACCAATTAGTAAAGTGGGTTCATTAAACATTCAAGGACTTATTTGATTTCTTAATGATTAATGTTTGAAATGCACTTCATACAGCATCAATACAGAAAAACACTGTATAACAACCATGCAAATTCGTACTTTCCCAGATGCCAAAGAAAATAAGAAAGCAGACAGAAAACACATGATAAAATTCTGTCAATCCATTCATTAATTTAATTAGTGTTTGTGTGCACGCATATGCACACACAAAATTGTAAGCAATAAAACGTCTGAGGGTGGAAATAAAAAGTAGAAGAGTGTAAAAAGTCTGCATTGGAAGTTGGTACATCATAGCGCATATCCTTCTTCCCAAGATCCAGAGAAATTTACATTGTAAGAGGCTATATCACAAAAACATTGACAAATGAGAATACTTGTCACAGAGAAAATAGAAATATTGAGGCATTTTTGTAAGACAGAATGAAGATGGAATCAATCCCTCAGAAAAAGAGGAGAAGAAACTGTCCCACAAGAGATTGAAGTTAGAAAAGGTCTTCTCAAGTGCATAGTCAACCAAAGCAAAGTGTCGCACAGGGTATGGGGAATCATCTGGGCAACTCATTAAAGAATAACATCTGAACAGCTGGGAATTTAAGGCCCTCCTTCTTCTGACTAGCACAGACAGAGCAGCTGGCAGCAGCAGTTTTTACCCAGAGGATAAAGTCAAAGAAATGTGGAAATGTTCTCTCAAGAAAGTAGAATATCTGACTGAAGAGAATGCCAAATGAAGGTGTTAGGACTTGACAGAGAAGCAGAACAGAGCTTGGAGTAACTCCAAAGATCATCAAATAAGGGACAGAATGGGGAGAGAGGGAAGAGGCAGCTCCAGCAGAGAGAGAAAATATATTCAAAACTTCAACCCCCAAACAAAGCCCCCAGTATTTTAGCACTTGCTGGTATTCCCAGCCTGTCTTCTGCTACACACATGCACATACACACACCCTAAAGGCAAGTCTGCCTATCATGTGTTCAGCCCCTCACAGAGAACTCCAGGTCAGCCAATGTCATTTATACAAGAATTCAGGGAGAGAAATAGATCCTCAAGACTGCATTGGAAACCCATGCTAGCCACCTGTGCCAGTCATAACAGACCTTCAGAATTATGAACACACCACCAAGGGTCACAAGGAAAACCAATAGCATTAAGAATAACCAACCCCAGTGAAAACAGAGATAATTCAAGAAAAAGCAAAAAATATTTAAATAACTTTAATTATTGTCCTAGGGAATTTGAGTATATACCACATTGAAAAAATTAGAAAATCAGAAAAATAGAAAGACATCTTAGAAATTAAAATATGATTGCATAAAGAAACATTTCAAAAACTGGCTGACAAAGAAAGGGTAGGAACAAAGCTGGTACTCTGGAAAAAGAAGTCAAGGAATCCTCTAGAACATAAAGCATAAAAGATCAAAAGGGAGACTAAAACAGAGAGATTATGAAACGAGGAGGGCCGATCCAGGAAGTTAAATATCTAACAAATACAAGTTCCAGAAAGAAACAGCAGACACACGGGAAGGGAAAAAATTATTAAGAAAATGATAGAAGACAATTTCCTTGAGCCGAAGACAGATGTGAGTCTCAAAACTAAAAGGGCCCACTGTGTGTTAAAGAGAATTAAATGAGCATATAGGCCATATTCCGGTAAAACTTTAGGATGCTGTTATGGGTTGAACTGTACCTCCTAAAATTACACGTTGAAGTTCTAATCAACACCCGTGAATGTGACCTTCTTTTGAAATAGGGTCTTTGCAGATGCAATCAAGTTAAGTTGGGGTCATGCTGGATTAGGGTGGCCCTAATCCAATTCCACTGGTGTCCTTGTAAGAAAGGGAGGAGAGACAGAGAAACACCAGAGGGAAGAACACCGTGTGAAGATGGAGCAGAGGCTGGACTTAGGCAGCTGCAAGCCAAGGAATGCCAAGGATACTTGGCAAACTCCAGAAGTTAAGAGAAAGGCATGGAACAGATTCTTCCCTGGAGCCTTCAGAGACAACATGGTGCTACTGACACCTTGATTTCAGACTTTTAGCCCCCAGACTGTGAGACAATAAATTTCTGTTGTTGGCCACTCAGTGGTAATTTGTTACGACCAGCCACAGAAATTAACGCAAATAGCAATTGTACAGAGAAAACCTCAAGGACTTCCAAAGAGAAAAGAGGATTCCTAAAAAGAACCTAACATCGGACTTCTCACCACTAACACTGAATGCCAGAAGACAACAAAATAATATCTTTAAAGATTAGATAGACTTGGGTGACGGGCATACTTACAACCCTGACTCAAGCATTACAAAAGCGATCCTTGTAACCAAAAACATTTGTACCCCCGTAATACTTTGAAATTTAAAAAAAAAAATGGAAAAAAAAGATTAGATAGATAAAAAGTTTTGAAACTAGGATTTTATGTCCATCAAAACTAAAAATCAAATGAGATTCCCAAATAAAAACATTCTAGAATATGTTAAGGCTCAGAAATTTTTCCCTGAACCCCCTATGAAAAAATCACTCCAAAAAAAATGAGACAGGAATCCAAAAACACGTCAACATGAATATAAGAAACTATGGCAACTGAGTGTGCACCTGAAGAAGAAAATAAAGCTGGAAGCAAATGAAAGGAGACGCATTAGATAGTAACGGTGGGGAAATTCTCTTCTAGTTGGAAAGTTTTACTGTCGTAACACTACATTTTTATCTCAAACAGTTACACAGCAGAAAATATTTACACATGACAATTTGTAAGCTCTGATAATTGATTTTTAATGTGTATCAACCTATATGAGAATATTTAAGTTATATTTCAAAATAGAATACAAATATCACAAATCATAACAATGGAAAACCAATAAAATTAGAATATAGAGTGGGGAAAAAGAGGTAAAAATGCAAGAAATGTGTTAATTTTTTATTTTTCACAGTGTGGAGCTTATAGACATCATTTAGAGCTGTTCAATCAAGAAACAGAGATATAAGGATCATATTTAAAGTTAAAATGATAGTCACCAGAAGACTATTTTAAATGAATTAAAATAGAAAGAAAGGAATAAAAAGAAATTGGATACAGATAAATAATCTGGCTTCATACAATGAAAAGAAAGCAACATCAATAGACAGTACTATTTCTACTGATAAAAATTCTCTAAAGCTAAAAGGTACTTAAAAACTGCTTTGAAAATAGACAATTAGCCGGGTACAACACGCCTGTGAAGTCTCAGCTACCCAAGAGGACTGCTTGAGGCCAGGAGTTCGAGACCAGCCTGAGCAACACAGTGAGACTCCCATCGGTACAGAACACAGAAAAATTAGCTGGGCATGGTGGCACGCACCTGTAGTTCCAGCTACTCTGGAGGCTGAGACAGGAGGACCATTTGAGAGAAAGAGAGGTGGGGGGTGGGGGGAGAGGGAGAGGAGAGAAAAAGAGAGAGAAAGAAAGAAAATAGACATTTTTTGCTACCAACACAAAAATAGGTATCAATTTAAACAAGAACTCAACCTGAAGTTTTACAGGAATTATGATAGCTACTACAAGCAACCTTAAACAATCAATTTCACCATTGTCCAGATTTGCCTAGTGAATGTTTTCCTAATATTCATGGTAAGTTTCCCTTTTCCAAAGCATGCAATGTCTGTTTATGTCCTTCACACACAGCAGTGCAAATTGCGTTTCTGTCCCATCCAAAGGACAGCCAGCCTCAACACTGCCAAGCAGCCCATGGTTTTATAAATAGTTAATCCTGCACCATAATCAAAGCCCGGCGAGACTTTCATGCTTTTCTGGCTTCTTCACACATAAGCTGGGTTTGCTCTAAACATTTAAAAATCAAACAGAAGAAAATATTGCTTCTATGTGATTTTCTAAGCAACAAAAATAACAAAAATTATAAACCTTCATGTTGCTCAAAACATATTTCAAACAAGTTTCCACTGCTGTTTAAACAAATGGGGAGCAGAATGGGATTTATCTCCCCTTTTAGGAATCAGGTACATTGACAGAACTGACCATCAAATAAGTGTTATTGCTATGAACATCACTTACACAAAGAAGTGCTCAATGAATATTTCTCTAATGACACCAGTGGAAATTTGGTTCAATGGCAGCACCTCTGTTACCAAGAAAGCAGGCTGTTTATTAGTGAGTTCAGGAAAATCTCACCCACCCCAGATTCTTCTGTAAGCTGTTGCCACTACATATTTCTCCATAGCCAGCACCACAGACAAACAAATCAGATTGAAAAGACTCCACTATCCCAAACTCTGTTGAAAGGTTTTTTGTTTCCGCCAAATTTTGATTCGTATTATCCAGGCTCCTTTCTTAGCATAAATTGCACAATCTAAATTAGCAGGGTAAAATATACCACTTTCCCATGCCTACAGGTAAACTCTACCCAAGGGCTAAATCACAATTTCTAAGCAATAAAAGAAAATTAACTACGCAATTGAGGAAAAGAGAATTTGAGTTAAAATTAGTCACTGTGTAGGTAATGATAAAGTTTTTTCAAGCAATTGTAAAAACTTGAATATCTCTAAAGACATGGTCTGAAATAGATTCTCCATGCTGTCCAAATAGTATAAATATAATCTGAAACCAATATTGACAATGATTATTTAGCTTTCTTTTACTTAAAAATTAAAGCAGGAAAAAAAGCGGAAAAGAAAATTGTGACTAAAGAAAGAAAAGAATTTATTATTTCACTTACTAGAACATTAATAACTAGAACAATATTTTTCAAATGCAACAAAAACAAATCCAAACTTAGATTACTTTTATTAAGATTTAAAAATTCTGGTATACATAGGATGTCAAAATTTGAACTACGACATATTCTTGGGATTAACTGTTGGCCATTCCCCACACCTTCCACCTCTCAGTAAGAAAGAGCTAATGAATTAACTACATCCAGCCATTCTTCTGGCCTGTAGCATTAACTGCAACTGTGTGCTTTAATAGAAAGGGTCACATTAAAGTTTTAAATGTTTTAAAAAGAATTCTTCCTATTTCACTTCCAAGTTGGAGTGCAATTGAGATACTACCTTGTGAAGGATACATTGTCAGAGAGTAAATATTTGGACTCCTTAAAAAACTAATAGGAGAGAGGATGGGTTGTTATCAATGCATTTATCTTTTGTAGAGCTCTTCCTAGAGATAACTAGTTCTCTGAAATGAGCTATCTTTATTCACAGGTATTTTTACTGTTAGGCTAACCTCCTAATTAGGCTTATAAATCTTAAAAATTCTCTGAATATGACAAGACTCTGCCATGATTTTAAGATGTAATCAAAATCTATTTCTAATTATTATTCATTAAATATTGCATATTATGTGAAATTTTTTAATTAGATGGAATTACTGATGATACCTGCCAGACCGAAATCTCTGAGAACACATATAATACAGTGATAGGTGCCATGGAGAAAAATGCTTAGATAGATAAACTGACAGGTAGGAGGAAAAGGCAACAGAAAGTGTAAGCATTAATTAGAAAACCTGGTTGGTTGTCAAGCACCACTGTACAGGTCCATGAGCACGGCAACAGCTGGAGCACTGAAAGGTGTAATGATGTAGGCAGAATGGTACCTTTTCTGTATCATGTCTAAGTATACAGGATAAATCTGTACAGAGGCACTAGTGTTTTTAAACAGGAAAACATTAAAGATATTAAATGCATCTTTCTTGTTTGGCACTGAATGGTTCCTCAATTCATCCTTAAATGGAATAAAGCATATAAGTTTTATGGGTTATTGAACAACTAGTATTGGCACACCTGACTAATCACCTGGAAAAAAATAAAGTTCATTCTGTACCTTACACCCTACAGCTAAACATATTCCAGATAGCTCACAATTTTAATTATTAATAGCAACACCAAAAACACAAACACAAACAAACCAAAACCAGGAAATTTCTCTCTGGGAATTCAAAAAACAACATCTCAGATTGATCAAGGCTATCCTGAAGATAAAAGAAAACCTAAAAAGCCTAAAAGAAAATTAAAAAATTCTGCATGCCAAAAAATAAAAACAAAAATTCAAATGACAAATGACAACTTAAGAAAAAAATGTTGTTACTTATAGGCAAAGAGCTCCTTTCCTTAATATCTAAATGGTTACACAACTTATTAAGAAAAAAAACCATTAGAAAAAATAAGCAAAGCACAAGAAGTGACAGTTAATAGAAAAGGAAATACCAATCACATGTAAAGGTTTTTTCCCTCACTCATAAAAAAAGAAACACACACTAAAACTATATTAATACAAGATTGGCAAAAATCTAACACATTGTATTATCAATGAGAAAGATACTCTCCCACATTGCTGGTGGGGCATAACCTGAACAATCTCTACAGAAGGCAATATCTATCAAAATCAAAATAACCCAGGAATTCCATTCCTAGGTATTTATCTTATTCTGTCTCACGTGCGAAATGACTGAAAACAACATAAATGTCCAACAATGGGGTTAAGTCAATTGTAGTCACGCAATGTGATATTATATAACCAGTGATAAGAGTGGGATATTCATTCATTTATTTGTATTCATTAATTTATTTTATTCATGGAATAAATATACATTGAGTACCTACTGTGCTCTAGGCACTGTGTCAGGCTCCAAGAATTTATAACAGATAAAGGACTCAGTTTTATTCTGATTTGTCATTTGTGTACATGTTATATCTACCCCCAATGTACTGGAAACTCACTGAAGTCAGAAAATATGGTTTGACACACTGCATTTCCCCAAAATTAGAGTAATGCATTCCAGATAATGAGGAATCATTATAAATCGTTTGAATAAATGAACAAATGAATGAATGAATAAATAAAGTTGAATAAAGTAAAAAATTTATTTGATACTGTTAATAAATATACATTGAGTACCTACTGTGCTCTAGGCACTGTGTCAGGCTCCAAGAATTTATAACAGATAAAGGACTCAGTTTTATTCTGCTTTGTCATTTGTGTACATGTTATATCTACCCCCAATGTATTGGAAACTCACTGAAGTCAGGAAATATGGTTTGACACACTGCATTTCCCCAAAATTAGAGTAATGCATTCCAGATAATGAGGAATCATTATAAATCATTTGAATAAATGAACAAATGAATGAATGAAGTTGAATAAAGTAAAAAATTTATTTGATACTGTTCTTTTATAATTGATTAAGATTTATAATAATTTTTTTAAAATAATGGAGTTTCTACAAACCATAATCACAGGGCTATATTATGTCAAACTCTTTATATGATCAACTACAATATCCTAGAAAGATTAAAATGGGTATAATATGTTTATTTAATACACTGAATTTCTTTTCTCAATGGGTTAATATTTTTTATATGCTCAAATTTTTTGGGAACAACTGGCTTGAAGATTAATGTTCATTATTTAAACCATTTGTGAAAGATATTTTACAGAATTTCCATTTGGAAAATAGATTGTATTGCCAACAAAGTACCCGACATTAATCCCCCCAAATAGTTTGAAGATTATGAAACACATGGAACAAAATTCTGTTTTAAGTGAAATAATATGGAAGTAATTCTTAGATGCTTTTTCTCCAAGTTCTATACTTTCTACCATGTGTGATTGTATTTTATACGAATGAGTAAACTGAGGAACAGCAATTGACCAAGCACATTTAAAAACTTACATGGCCTTAATAGTCTTAACATTTCTCAAATCTCAATGAACACCATGCATGCATTTATTGCAAAGGTCTCCATCCTCACTTGCTCCCATCACCAGCCTTAATTTATGTTATTGAGGGTAGAGAATGATAGAGATATCTGTACTTTACACATTTCAGTTAGGCCCCTCACATGTAATGACTTTGCCTAGGAATTTGCATTTATTATCTTTTAAGAACTTGTATCTTCTTATCGATTTCAAATTCTACATAACTTAGGAGAAAATGTAGCAATGGTGGCAAATGTCAGTAATTTCTACAGATACAAATCATTCAAAAGCATCTCAGCCTTTAAAAGCTTAAGAAATTTTATCAGAAAAATCTAACCTGATATATATGGTAAATTCACAATTGATCATGGCTTCAATTTTAAAAGCCTATGAAGCTTTATCAGAAAAACTTAACATGACACAGTAAATTCGCAACAGTGTATAGCCTCAAAACATTAGTGGTAATAAATAAAATTGTAGCAAACTTCTGGGAAAAACTTCAAGGGAAAAAGAGAGAAAACATAAGAAGTACTCTTTATTTCCCCCAACCCCTTCATAACTTAATTCACTAGCTCCTCCACTTCTTTTTAAGTTATTTGAGAATCCTATGTATTTGTTTCATGGACAGCTTAAATTTCCATCTTCATCCATATTTTGTATCTTAAAGGTGTAAAACATGTAACATGTCTGTCTACACTGATTTGTGATAGCAGAGATTCACAAATGCCTGCTAGCATGTCAATGCAGAAGGGGTTCAGATCCTGGCTGGCTCTCTGCCTACCTGTGTGACCTTGTGCAAGCTGCCTAACCTTGATAACCTCATTTCCCTATCTATAAAATGGACTAAGAATTATGTCCATATCATGCAGTTCCCCAAACTTCACTCAATAAACGCCTGCTGCTCTCAGCAAGGTGAGCGCTGACTTAGTAAGTGCTTTGGCTGATTTTTACTACCTTTTGTATTCGATGTACAAATAAGGAAGAGAATGAAGTATTTTTGATAATGATAGATGAGTTGAGCTAATGTACTTGAGAGCACTTTACAAATCATGAAGTGTTATGTAAATGTAACTATAATTGATATTTGCATTGACAGCAATGTGTTTACCAATTTGTAAATGCTTTATAAAGTCCACTCTTGACTTTGTTATATTTTAAATATGTATACCCTTTGTTCTCTTTAATATTATAAATCCTTACATATTTGAATTGTGTTAAATTTTAGTGCCTCTATGTATTTTTAAAGAGTTGCTGAAACACAAATAATTTTGCATCTGTTTTGTAAAACTTCAGACAGATCCCTCCCCAGTGTTAACTGAAGTTTACAGGAGGCGGTTGACTTGGACTAGCCTCCTGCACTAGGAGCCGGCAAACCAGACCAAACTCCAGAATGACTCCAAAATGGAGTCATTCATGCCAGGCTCTGGCCAAGAAATCAAACTGAACTCTAAAGTGAAAATAGGAGATTCACAGCAACCAATCAAAGGGCCCAGTTTGGCAGGCTAAGGAAGTCCCCTCTGCCTTAACCCTATAAGCGAAGTAACTTTGAAAAGACCAACCCAATTCTTGTTCCCTGTTTCTGCTTTCTTCAGCCCTTTTGTCTGTAAAACAATCAAGGTACTGTGGGATTCTAGAATTGCAAATAAAAGCCAATTACACTTTTAAAGTGAATTTGTTATAATTTTGTCTTTTCACACCAGTGAGCCAAATTGCCATAGTTCTAGTTTACATGTTAGGGCTTCTTAACATAGAACTTCTGAGGAAACATGACAAAACTTAAACTTCATATTCAGAGAAACTAGGATTTCAAACCCAACTCAACTACGTATTAATTGGGCAAGTTATCTAAACTGTCTAAGCCCAAATTCCACTATCTTCAAAATACCCAGCCTATGGATTATTGTCAGTCAACAAACACTTATTAACCTGCTTAGTCAGCCGCATACACTTTCAGGCCTGAGAGGTGAAAAAAGCAAAGTCCCTGTTTTCATAGTTTACATTCTAAAGGGGGAAGTAGACAAAAAAGAAGCAATGAACAAACAAATTAACAAGATGCTTTCAAATGATGATAAGTGCTAAGAGGAAAATAAAATCGTATGATATGAAAAGGGGCAAGAAGAAACTGAGACACTCTATGTGGAGTGTTCTGGAACATGTCACTGAGCACTTGCTTACATTTCAAACTGAGATCTGATTGATAGGAGGAAACCAGCAAGTGACAATCTGGGATAAGAGTGTCCAAATGGAAGGAACAGCACATGCAAATGCCCTAAGGTGAGAAAAAGGCTTGATGCAGATGAGAGACACAGAAAGAGGGCCAGTGTGGGTGGAGCAGAGCCAGGGAGGTGATGGGGAAAAGGCAGGACTAGATGAAGCTCAGATGGTTAAACTCTTTGTAAGCCCTGGGAAGGAGTACAAATTTTAAGTGCTATGGATAGTTTTCAGTGGGTGAGTGATATGCTCCGATTTACATTTTAAGATCGCTCTAACTGCTGTGCAGGGGATGGATTGCAGTGGGGAATTCAGTAAGAGACTCCCTGTACTCCAGTCTATTGATGGGAGATTTGGACAAGGGGGGCACACAAGAGAAAGAGAAAAAGATGTATTTTGGAAGTGGGGCCAACAGAATCTGCTGTTGTGTTTAATGGGAGTGAATGAAAAGGAAGAATCAATTGTGATCCTTAAGGTTTTAAAAGAGTACTTATTGTAAAATAGTTATTTTTTAAAGTAGGACAGAAATCTGCCTCTTGCGGCTGCCATATATTATGGTAGTTATAATCACATCCCTGTGAAAGAAGCCCATGGCTCACCTTCAAATGTTTGAAGGTAATTATTATGTTCTTCCTCAGAGGAATATTTCTTTATCTAAATATTTCATGTTTTCAATCATGACTCAGGCGAGGTGGTTTTAGATCCCTTTACTGTCACGAGTGTTCACTTGTGAATGCGTTTCACTTCGGTTCTATGTTTTTCTGTGACCCATTCACCAACAATCGACAAAGCATGCAGTCTAATCAACACAGCACAGAACCTGCTTTTCACCATCGTCCTAAGTAATAGCTTTATATTAATTTCTTTTTGACAGCTACCTCATTTTGTTTTCCCTCAAAATCTTATAGGGGCAATAAGAATAGTACTTGTGATGATGTAAGTTAGGATTAGAGGAAGACCATGAGAAAGGTTTAAGCGGGCAAATGGGGGAGAATTCAGATCTGGATTTGGGGGGAGGAAGGATGGCTTTGATGGAGGAATTTGACCCTAAAGAACTTTGAGTAAGGGACAAGATGCTGAGAGGTGGCAATGGGGGAAACTGTAGGAAGGAGAGAAAGTCACAGTGTGAGCAGTGCACGGGGCACAGTTCAGGTTGCTGTCATGCTGGGTGTGTGTGGGAACCAGTGTGTGACAAGAACAGAAAGGGAAGGGCTGTGACATGGAGGCCACACATGTCACAGCGAGGAACCCAGACTTAGTTTGTGAGACAAAAGGATACAGCAGCAAAGGTTGGGGACTTTGGCATTGATGTTTTTAAACAATAGAGAGAATTCCACTTCAGGAAGATTATTCTGCTAGCAGACTTATTTAAGTGAGGAAAGACAGGAGAAAACATTGATTTCCTGCAGTGGTCCAAGAAGAAAATAATGAAGGGTTAAACAAGGCTTCGAAGAGTGGGTGCGGGAATGGTAGGGAGCAATGCAGAGGGAGGGTGGGATTGAGCTTCCAGAGCTTAGTAACTGCTCAGATGGAGGGACCAGCAAGGAAGACGAAGGAAACATGTCTTCCCACAAATATAGTACTGAGATTTTACACAGAAACATCACTTTTCACCTATCTTGATTATAGATTTAGCTATAATTATTTTTTAGACTTCTTTCCTATCACTCATGTCTTTAAAGCATACAAAAAGAAACTAAAATATCCTGTTAAATCATAAGATTCTGGCCAGTATAGGAAATGGCAGGAAATGAAATCTTATAACTTAGAAATAAAAGATATATTTAGGCTAATATCGTTTCAGTGACTATTTTAAACCCCAAAGCTCTGCTCTCCTGCTACGCAAGAACGGATTTGACTACACAATGCACACCACTGAAGTCAGAATTCAGGCAGCAAGCACAACATGGAATCTCACTTGTGGCTCGAAGTTCTTCATCTCTCAATTTTTAAGTATTATAGACAGCATGCCCCCTATGCTCTGTGTAGGACTAACAGGTATTTTCTCCCATTGCATTTGCTAAAAACTGAGGGAGGGGGAGGAGGAGGGAAGGGATGGTAGGGAAAGGAGGAGGGGAGGAGAAGGAGGGAGGAAAAAGGAAGAAGAGGAGAAAATGTAAAATACAGACATATACTTGGCAGCTAAGGCAATGTATTCCTATGCAAAAATTAACACCATCTTATTTCTTTGCTTGTCCTTTGGATTTTATCTTTTAATTGTTAATGTATTTCCTAACTGATTCAGTCCAAATGAAAACATTTTTACTGTTGCTTTATTACAACTTGAAAATGATATATTAATAAAAACTCAGAAATTACATAAAAGCATGAATAAGAGAACCAGATTGATCTATCATCCCACCACTCAGGGATAACTAATGTTAATATTTTATTTATATTGTTCTGGATATTTTGCTATGTGCATCTTTTTAAAGTAAAAATTAGACTCTCTTCTGCATCCCTTATTTTTAACACAATACATACTGTGGCCTCTTTCTCTTCCTATATCTCTTCCCTTTGCCTCCCAAATCGTTCAGTCCTAAACACCTTTAGGAGGAGCAGGGAAAAATAAATGTCAGTGCTGGGTAAGGTGAGAAAAGGAGCCGTGGGGAGTGTTAGGGCCCAAAAGCTGTGGGAGGTCTGCATGGGAGGGCCGCCTGGTGTGGAGAATCAGAACTGGAGAGGGGTAAGAAGGGCATTTAGGCCGGGGGACAGCCTGGCTCAGGATGTTAAAGGTGAGGAGCGTATGCGTGCAAAGGAATGAGCCAGGATAGAGAGTTTGAGGCCAAGCAGGGTGAAGAGGTCATCCTCACAGAACAGCCGCCTGATCTAGACAGTTGAGCCCAAGAGAGCTGCTATGGTTTGAAGCGTCCCCCCAAGTTACTGTGTTGGAAACTTAATCCCCAGCGCAACAGTGATGGGAGCTGGAAGAGGTGATTCAGCCATGAGGGCTCTGCCCTCATGAATGGATTAATGCTGTTAACACAGGAGTAAGTCAGTTATGGCGGGATTGGGTTTCTGATAAAAGGATGAGTTCAGCCCCCTTCATCTTGTGCGCATGGTTTCCCCCACCCCTTGCCTTACTGCCTTCTGCCTTCTGCCATGGGATGATGCAGCAAGGAGATCCTTGACAGATGTCAGCCCCTCGACCTTGTATTAGCCTCCAGAACTGCAAGAAATAAATCTCTGTTCTTTATACATCACCCAGTCCCAGGTATTCCATTATAGCAGCGCAAAGCAGACTAAGACAGGAGGTGAGGAGAATATATCCATAGAAGAGTGTCAGAGGCCAAGCTACAAGAGGACAGCATCGTTGTGAGGTGTAGTCCAGCATGTCGTGTCCAAGTCAAGCGGGCTGTGAGGTGAGGACAGTGTGTATGCAGGAGGGTTCCAGGTGTGGGAGCATTAAAGTTATTACTTTATTTGAGGAGAACCAGCATCTTTATCAATTGAATTTTCCAATCCAGAAATTATATATTTCTCCATTTATCAAAATCTTTTATATCCCTCAATATAGCATAATTTTATTACCATATTTCTTAAGCTTACTCTTATGTGTTTAATATTTTCATTGCCATTGTGAATGATATCTTTTTCACATCATGTTCTGTGTTTCCTTTTGGTATACAGAAAATTCATTTAGTATAATAGTTAATTATAATTAATTACCTTGGTGAATTGTATATTACTAGTCTATTAGTTCTAATAATTTTCAATTGATCCTCTTGGGTTATAACTGCTTTTCAATGTATTCTAATTAAAATCAGGGCCATCACTAAATTTTGTTAATATAAAATCACTTAAGTCAAATTATAGACAGGGAAGAAAGACTAAAAACATTAATGACAATGGTCATTAATTAGTTAAGCCATTTACTCATTTAACACGTATCTACTGAGCAGACACTATAACCCTGGCCAAGTTAACCACACAATGTAAATAATCAAAGAACCTATCTAAGGATGAAATGAGATAATGCGTGCAAATTGCTTAGCATTGCACAAGGTAAGTGCTCAATAAATGTTAACAGTGATGATGACAATGATAATAAAACACACTATACACTGCCCTTCCCAATGCCTGCAAAACCACCGTTAGTTGAGAGAATGATCGAGCTCTTTTTTTTTTTAAGTCCAGCACATCTGTATTTCTTCTCCCCACTCCCCTTTGCCCTTGGTAAAATGGCCCTAATTATCCTTCTCGCAGACAAAGAAAAAGAGGAATCTATAAGAAACTCTTCTAGAATATACTAACCTTTCTTTAGCAATAATCTTCCTGCCTGTCAAATTTCTGAAGCCTTCTATATATAATAGGCCCTCAAGAAATACTGATGGATTTCAAACAAAATCAGAAAACTAAAAAACTCTCAAAGTCCTATGCCATATGAAGGTATCAGTAAGTCCAGCAACTTAATAGACAAGGCAATTCCATAATAAAATCTGAGATAACAATTAACTAAAATCATTCCTGTAAATTCTTACTGAGCTATAATATTAAAGTGTCATATGCAATAATATTAAATTTAAATTTTGAAATATAATAATTATATTCCCCTCCCGAAAAGTATGCAACATTCAGAATCATTTGCTGATCACTGCTCTTCAGCTTTATAGAAACCATACCTGTTTTATAATTAAGTTGTAAATTGGGAAGCTGCTTATATTGCCTATTAGCCAAAAGCCCATTTTCTTCAAGAAATGTAAAAATAAGTAAAACCCAAACCATGGCTTACCCACTTCAGCCAAAGTTCTGATACAAGATTCCACCGAGGCTTTCTGTGCCGGGTTTGGCCAGGTGCAATTGTAAATCCTGAAGGCAGATTGCAGCAGCTGAATAAAAACTGGCTGATGTGTCTGAAAACAGAAAGCAGGCAAATAAACCATCAACACTACTGATGCAATATCTATGCATTATCAGAAAGGTTCACCAAAATAAAATACAATACAGTCGTTTGAGTTCCAGTGCCATTTAATAAATATCTCATTCAACAAACATTATGTACCCACTTCATGATAGGCACCATGCCAGACACCATAGAAAACTGATTATTTGCATTTTATTGATAATTATATTCTTAACCAGAAAACGATACCATTTCTTGAAGCCAATGACATGAATTTAAGTATATCTTTTATAATCCTTTGTTTATTCCCAAGTATAAATAAAGCAGATGTTTCTGAGTTTGTTAGTTTGTTTTGGTTTCATATGATGGGTAAGTAGAAGAGACAAGCATTTTAAACTACAAAAACATTTTCATATGGTTCTATCTAATAGTTTAAAATTTCTCCCTAAAGAAAGTATAATCAAAATGATATTTTATAAGAGTAGTACACAGTTCCTGTAGGATATTCGGAAACAATAAAAATAAAAATCATCACTAATCCTACAATGTAGAGATAAACAGTATCAATATTTTGAAGATATTTACTTCCTGGTTTTTCTGTTCTTTACACAAACAACTTTGAATGCTACTATAATGCAATTCTGTGGCCTAATACCACTTCATGCTTATTTTCTTAAGTCATCAATTTTTCCTTTAAAACATGATTTTTTTTCCAAGTATCACAATGTTTATTGATAGATACAAGTATATAAAAAATCAGGGCATGAACATGACTTGATAAATTAAGTAGACTTAAATTCAATACTATAATAAGAGGGACCAATTCAAATTCTCACCATTTGTTTCACACCCACAAAAACCACTTCATTGCTATATAATCTGCCATCCTACAGATAGATAATACCATATGTTTTATTTAGCTTTTCTTCCATTTGTGGACATTTATGATTGGTGTCAATTTTTTAGTATTATAAATACTTGGATGAAATTCTTAATATATAAAACTTCTGCTAATTCTTTTAGGATAAATTGCTAAAGTAGAACTATAAGGGTCAAAATGCCTATCCATTTAAAGAATCATGCCATTATTTCAACACTTGGCAAACAGTCAACAAACAGATATAAAAGTTCTTATTCTGCTTAGAGAGAGAGAAAAGATAATTCAATTTGAAGATGGGAGTCTTTTCAATTTAAAATAATATTTGGTAAACTCCAAAAGGGACATAATAGTAAATAACATAAGAGTGTTCATCAGAAGTGCAGGAAATAACTTTCTGACCAGATCAAACTTTTTTCTTACTCAAATAAAATATTAATAAATTCTTTGCAACAGAATGCATTTGTACTTGTTTAAATTACCTGGAGGCTGGTACTGTTGTCTGAGAAAGGAGAATTAAAGAAGCCGCTCACAATGTTCATTATCGACTCAGTGACACACTTCTCTAAGAAGATGTCGGCGTGTTTCCTGTCTGTAGTTGTGTTGCAAACCTGGAGAGAAAAACAAAACAACTCAATACGTTTATTACATCTTTAAAATATAACTCAATACTGGAACCATCTAAAAATTGTCCTGAAATAGCTGTCAATAACATTTCTTCTGTTTTCTAAAGCTGTTTAGAATAGAAGCATTTCTGCCTGAAATCCATTAAAATTTTATCATTCTACGGTAGCTTCTCCTTCAAGTTTGCTTGTCAGTTCAGCCTTGGTGCAGAATTATTTCACAGATCCCCAGTCCCTTTCTCCTGATTTGCTTCCCCCTTTCTCTTGTACCCTAAACTCTCCCTCTGTCCCCAAGCTTGGCTTTGCTGGAAAACAGTTTTCCACTCAATGTGAGGAAATCAAAGAGGAAACAGTCATTATAAGAAAGGGGTGAATGTGATTGATGGTGGTTTGTATCTCCACACATTTCCACTAGAATACCTGGCTCAATGCAAACACAGAAAATATCTGGAGAGGAAAATAGAAAGGTAAGAGGAGGTAAATCAAACCCTTTCCAACAATTTTGACGTTTTCATCTACAGACTCTCTGGGGAGCATGAAGTACATGTTTGCATGCCTTCTCCTCAGAGTTAGCTAAGCCAGAAGAAACAATACCAGGACTGGGGACAGACCAAGAAAGAACAGCCCTTGTTCCTACTCTAATCTTTACATCTGATTAAATGAGGCAGAAATTGGTTATTTTGCTAAACTGTACATTTTGAAGTGTGTCAGGGTAGACAAATAGTAAAAACTAAGATGCATGATTAAAAATACATGAAAAAAAGCTGAGTAGTGAAAAGACAAGAAACATGGAGATAAAAAGAAGAAGAAAAAGGTGGAGAGGAGAGCAGAAGGTTTGAGAAAAGCCTGAAAAACTGGGGCAGAGAAAGAAAGTTTAAATATTCACAAAGTTGTGGTGGGTAAATATGGTGGCCACATGTTCCAGATGTTCTTGGACAATCCAAATTTTTATGTAATTTCTTTTTCTTTTCAATAAGGTGCTTAACCAAAAGAATGAGTAAATGAAATTTAATCTAGTATTGCTTTAAAACCTTTCACACGAATTCACAAAAGAGAAAAATTCCCTTCTGAAACCATGTGGCCCAGGGTTTTGGTTTGGGAAATAGATGTACTATTACTCAGTGGGGGTGGAAGAAAGATGACAGGGTTTGGTTTGTTTTGCATCTATGTCACTTCCCATCTGGGCAGTTCATTTTTTCCTTGACTATTAAATGACACCTACTTGACATTGTTATTAAAACTAAAAGGTTTTTAGTGCATCTAATCTGCTAGGGTTATTGGAGGGAACAGTGCAGTTAAAGGAAATAAATTATGTCAAATTATGTAATCTTCTAGTTATTGTTCCAGCATATAATAATAACATAGTGCCTGACACGTAAACGATGTTCAACAAATGTTTGTGTAATGAATGAATCAATGAAGTAATTTTGCAAAATGAAAGAAAGATTAAGAACTCATTTTCTTTTAGGTTAACTGTGGGTTAGGCTATATTTGGAGAACATCTAACCTAGGATTAAAATTTAATGTGGTCTCAGAACTAATATAAAATTGATTTTCCCATGATGGATAAGAATTAGGTTTTATTTCTTTTAGTATCTTTTTAGCACTGGCTTTTACAATGAACTCTTCTGATACATAGGTTAAATGTATCTTAAAGTTGAAGAGGTAGCAGACCAATTCTATCACAACCAGCCCAAGCAACCCTCTTCCTCATCCAGTGACTTTTCTCTCTGGAGTTATTATAGTACCACACTGCATTATCTGCAACTGGACATTTGCCAGAGAACCACCCAGAAATTTGCTTTTTAGTAAGTGAATTAATAAAATAATCTATTTCTAGATAAAAACTTTCTTCAAAATTCTGGATTATGAAAAGTGTGTGTTTTACAAAACTGTGTGGAATCTATTCCTCAATTTATTTAGACAAGAAATTCAAATAATTTTTCAAGATATTTTTTCTGCTCCATATGAATAACATTTTTACCTTGTATCCTACACTGTAATATCATAGATAACGAAGAAATGTAGGAAGCTACTTTTCTTATTAAAATTTTTAAAAACTTTTTAGAAAAAAATGACCTGATAAATATTAATATTTCTTTATTTTTTTACTTTACTTATATTTATTTCCTGTTACAATAAAGATTGGAAATGGCTCAAATAAAATTACATCACATCACATGATCTTTTTATGTGTAATACACATACTTTAAAAGTTTCAATCTGTTTGCACATATTATTCACATAACATTATTTCCTATAAAACATTTTCATGTACTGTCATTATCTAAACACTTATTTTTAAAAGGCTATATTTATTACATCATTCTAATGCACCATCATGCTTTAATCCAGTTTTGGAATGAGTTGAGGTATACATTAGCAATATTACAAATCATTTTCTTATATTCTTAGTTATTTCCTTCTTGCTAGTCTTTTATGATGTGATTTCCTTTTTTTTTTTTTTTGCTGTTTTATAAAGAATTGTGCAAAATTACTATTTCTACTTTAATATTTTTTTGTGTATGTCATAACCAGATGAGGTTACGTAGACAGTTTTACACTGCTTGTGGGGCTGATCCTCTAAAATAATAAATTAACAATGTTATCTACAAACTATGTATAGATACATAGGATGCTTCCTCCTTACCACCAACTAGCTCTTCCTTTTGGGCTCTGGTCCAGTGGGGAAGCTGCAGGCTTCTGATTTCAAGACTGTTCTTTTTTAAGCAGCAAAGGAGGCAAGAAAAACTTCATTTTCCTCTGCTGCACCTCTTTCAATAAAGGAACTTGTTCTGTGAAGTTTGGATTCAGTCAAGAGTCACACTTGGGGATCTGGGGGTCCACATGTGGACTGGAGGCCACGGGTTCCCCACCTCTTTAGGCATTGGCAGATCACAGAGTAGAAGAGAAAGAAGTCAAGCACCCACTCTATCTCTGCCTCGATGTCTCTTTCCTGTGGAGCCCCTATTCTCTGGATACAGCTCCTATTAGATCCCCTCCCCATGTCTCTGAGCCCTCCCCAGGCTCCAGTACTAATTCCTGCCCCACGCACCTTCAGGCTTAGGCGGGTAAAATCCCTGAGTGCTCTCCCATCCCTTCTTGGTTCCTTTAACCCTACCTACATCTGTTGGAGTGTGCCATGTGTTTCCTACTGGAACTGACTGCTATACTTGCAAATTATAATTGTTTTTGTCAATTTAATGAATTATTTTGCATTTGTTACATCATTAATAGGCTGGGCACTTTTCATACATCCATTTCATTCCTATATTCTGTCATTCACAAGTAATTCAAACTCTGTAAATCTGCAGTCCCCAACCCCTGGGCTGTGGACCGGTAGCAGTCTGTGGACTGTTACGGACCAGCCTGCAGAGCTCCGCACCCCCGTACCACTCCCATGAGTAGAAAAATTGTCTTCCACGAAACTTAGGAAATGCAAAATGCAGGCAGAGGAGGCAGCAGGAGGTGAGCACACAGGCTAGCGAGCAAGCAAAGCTTCGTGTGTATTTATAGCCGCTCCCCATTGCTCACGTAACCACCTGAGCTCCGCCTACGCCTCCCCCCTTACACACCCCCACCATGGAAAAATTGTCTCCAGGGAAACTGGTACCTTGTGCCTAAAGGTTTGGGACTGCTGCTGTAAACCACTTTCCAAAAACCTGGATAGTGAATGCACATTATGTATGAGTTTAACATATTTTGATAAGCTCTTTTAAGTTGTCATTTCATGTGTATCTTCACATTCTGACTATTTAGAATATTTATTTCATTACATTTCATTGTGTAAACTACTTTTTAGCATTCAGGCACTATTATTTATTTTGATCATTACTGTTTATTTAATACAAAAAAGGAAAAAAACCTCCTTCTATAAAAGAAAAGAATAGTCTATACATTTTTATCCTACTTTCTAACTCTTTACACCAGGGGTGGGGAACCTGTGGCCTTCTAGATCCTTAAGTGTGGCCTTTTGACTGAATCCAAATTTTACAGAACAAATCCTTTTATTTTTGTTAATACATTTTTGTTCATCCTTTACGTTATTATTTTATTTTTAAAATGAACATATTTAAAGTACCAAAGAATAAGTTTCAACAAAATAATCCTCCCAGATTGACCAGCACAATTAGAATATAAGTAAGCCATAAGGGCTAAATCGAAGGCTGCTACGTTCATGATTTAGTTCTAACGTCCCCCGCCTGACTGGTGCAACTAACACAGGAGACTGGTAGGGGTCAAGTACACCAGTCTGCTATCAGCTTTTGATAATGGAGCACTGCGTTTCTGTCTGAAGTAGAATTTGTGAATAGTTGCACAGCTTGACTGTATTTTTTAATTCTGTCTGCTTAACAGCCCATCATGTCAAAGAAGACTAAGAGAACACTGAAGGAAAAAAACAGATTTTTTAATGAGGATTGGGAATTGCAATATTATCTTGTTTCTGCTAAAGACAAAAGGATTTGCTTGCTTTGTGATACTGCAACATCAACATTAAAGAAAGTCAATGCTCATCAGCATTATAACACTCATAAGGACCATAAATATTTTAAATTAGAGGGAGAGGCGCAAAAGGTTGTATTACAGAAATTAAAAGATGGAAAGGAAAAGCAAAGACAATTCTTTTGAACAGCAATAAGACCTGGAAATGAGGCCACTGAAGCAACTTATAAAGTAGCTTACATACTCGGGAAAAAAAGGAAGCCAATCAGTGATGCAGGAATTGTGAAAGAATGCATCATCGAAGTTGCAGAATGCTTAGACCCTGATAATGTTTCAAAGTACAAACAACTGCCTCTTTCAAGGAGAACCATAACTGATCAGCAGCATAAATCAGCCTTCAACTTAACAGAACAACTTCATGTAATACTTCAAAAGGAAAATATTATTATTCAATCACAGTGGATGAATCAACTGATACTACTGACTCAGCATAGGTTTTATATTTCTTTTGAGTCATAACAGAAGATTTTCTTTGCTACAAAGTTACTCACTTTGGGCATTCTTACAAACACAATGCAGGGAACAGAGATTATCAACAACTTTCAAGATAAATGCGAAGTTGGACTTAATCTGGTAAATTTAGTGAGTGTATGTACAGACAGTGCACCTTCCATGACAGGAAAACATGAATGGTTTAGTGCACAGACAAAAAAAAGTACTAACAGATCCAGATGCTCTCATTTCTTTTCATTGTATCTTGCATCAGCAAAAGCTCTGTGCTAAAGCTACTATTTTAAGTGACACTTTGCAACAAGTTTTAAGTATTTTTAATTATATTTGTACAAAAGCAACGCAGCATCCTCAGTTTCTTAACATGCTAAAGTTGAACAATGAGGTATTCAGTGTGAATTTGCCATATCGTTCTAAAGTGTGTTGGCTTTCACAGGGACAGGTGTTAGCCAAAATTTTATCACTGTGAGAACAGATAGTTATATTTTATGAAGAAAACAATCAGAATGTGAATTATTGAAAGGACATTTCTATAGGAATGAAGCATTTCTGTGTGATACCATGTCAAATCAAAATGACCTGAATATTTCTTTGCAAGGTAAAACTAAGTCTATATATGATATGCAGCAAAAAAATACAAGCATTTCCAAAAAAGCTATTTTTTTTCAAAACACTTCTTTGAAAGGAAGTTTCAGATGAACATTTTCCCCAGTTAACAAAGGTCACTGATGAGTAGGATGATATATGCAAATCATTTGAAGAATATGCAGCGGTTATAGACCTATTAATTGGAGAATACAATGAAAGGTTCACTGACTTTGAGAATCATGACATCACACTCAAATTAGCATTTCAGCCTCACCTAGTTGATATCACCAAGAACTACAGATGGAACTGACTGAGCTCTCAGTGGATGACATTTTAAAGTCATTTGATGCTAAGAACAATCCACTAGAAATATGGAAAAATGCAGTAGAATACCCACGGCCTTCAGGAACATGCCCGAAAAAAAGCTTTCTTGCTTTTCAACCACTTATTGCTGTGAATCTACATTCTCCTACCTAAGCCAAATCAATACATCTTAAGGTCACAAATGAGTAATACCCCTTTAGAGGATCAACTGAAACTGTGGACCTCCATGCTCCAACCAAATATTCAGATGCTTTCCAACAAAAAGCAGACACAACAAAGTCACTAAAAGGTTAGTTAACTTTAAAATTAACAAATGGTTTTCATTTTTTGAAATTATTCAGTACAAAGTAGTTAGATTTTTACAAAATAGTGTACATTTTTAAGTATATCTAATTGAAGTTTCTTGAATGTGGCCTTATTTGATTACAGATAAATCAATGTGGCCTTCCAATATGAAAAGGTTCCCCATCCCTGCTTTAAACTATCTTGAATTTGCTGCTGTAGGTGACCTGACTTATGGATTCTGATTAATTTTTTCCCATACTTATATTCAACTGTCTTCCAAATATTTATTAGTGATTCCTTGCCTCACTCTTAAGTTACTTGAGGTTTGTCTTACAATGTGTCACTAATGACTACTTAAATCTCTCCCCAAATCTCTAGTATACTGCCTGGATTTTTTTTTTCTTAGTATTTTAATCCAACTCCATAGAATGAAATGATTCTCAATACATAATGTGTTTTACAACGTGAAAAAACAAGGGTACCATCACTTTTTCCAAGAAAAAAAAAAATCCACCGTTTGAAATATGTGTCTTCTACTTCCAGATGAATTTTACTATATATTTGTCAAATTTTATGGCCAGTTGCATAGGGACACAAATTATTAAATTAAAATCAAATATTGGACTAGGGGATAGAACAGGAAATTAAACAAAACAATGTCCCTAATCAAGAGAGACACACGATAGACAAATTAACAAATACATAACATGTTAAGTGGTAAAAATAGAAAAAATAGACTATAGAGAAGAATAGAGAGGGGCAAGAGGTACAGGGAAGGCTGTAGGAGGGTGGGCATGGTCAAGGATTACCATTTATTTAAACTGCTTGCGTGGCATCTCTGTATAATGCAACATTTAGCAAAGAATTGAAGGAGGAAGCGGAAGCAGAAGCAGCCATGGAGGTTTCTGGGGGAAGAGCAAGTAAAAAACCATCTCCGCCATTAGAATATGCACTCCTGGACACCACGAATGAGGCTGCCTTGCTCGCCACTGTATATGCAGCACCTCAGCACGTACTAGGTTTTCTAAAATTACTTACGGAATAAGAAAATATTAAGTGAACTTTCTAGACACAATTATGTCTGAATTTCTCCCCTTAATATACGATGTTCCTCCTCTTCTTCTTCTCTAAAAGCGACTGCTTCCCTTCAAGGATGACAGACTATGCTAGCTAAGTTATCAGATGCTAGAGTAGCACTGTCCAGTAGAACTTCCTGCCATGATGGAAATCTTCTAAATCTGTCATGTCCAATCTGGTAGCCATCAGAAACATGCTAATTGAGCACTTGAAATGTGGCTAGTGCAACTGCGGAACTCAATTTTTAAATTTTATTTAATTTATCCTAATTAAAATTTAATTTAAATAGCCACACGTGGCAAGTGGCACAGGGCAGGGCAGCTCTAGAGCCAGTAACATATGTCTGATCATACAGCCCAAGGAATACGAATTGTACGGATCATTTTAGCATTCCTCACAGACTGTAAAAAATATTCCTCTAAATATCTGAGGTGGTATCTCATATGTATTTTAATTTGCATTCTTTTATTTGTAAGGCCAAAACTTTTCTAAGCATTCACTTTCTATATTTCCTTTTTATGTGAATCATTTACTCATATACTCAATTGGGGCTCTCTTGGAATTTTGAATTCATTTTTGCAAAAGATAACATTTCCATAATATCAGTATATATTAATCACAGCAAGGCTGAAAAAATCCAGAAAAAAATAAGTTGGAAAATGAAAATTATCCATAATCCTACAATTCAGATAAAAAACTAAAATTAACATTTTGGAATTTTTTCTTCTAATCTTTTTGCTCTATCATATGTATTTTACATAATTAAAATCATTCCTGGATAATCAGTTTCATATCTTCCTTTTCATACTTAACAATCATTAGCATTTCTCACATTATTAAAAATTCTCAAAAAATAATTTCAGTGACTCTAACAGTCATCTTATAGATATATCATAATGTATTTAAGCAGTTCTCTAATATTAAATATTTAAAATATTTCCTACTGCATGTTATTATAAAAGTATGCTGAATTTCTTTGACCATAAATCCTTTATAGCATTTCCAATTATTTCCCAAGGACAGATTCTTGGAAGGTAAATTACTTGACACATTGAAAAGGTATGAAGGTTTTTTTAAGGCATTACCAAATGCTTTTCAGAAAGACTGCATAAAATTATACTCTCGTCAAGAGGACATGTAAATGTATACCCTGAATCATTACCAAATTTAATATTATCTTTTCACTCTTGCAACTTGGATGGTTGAAAATTGGATCTTATTTCCCTTTGTATTATTTTTTAAATTATTAACAGTTGAACATTTTTTCAGAGGTTTATTAATTACTTGTATTTCCTCTTCTATAAATCATGAATGCCTAGTTTTGCCCATTTTCTTATTAGATTGCTAGAGTTTTTATCAATGTATATAAGTTCTTTATGTGATGGTTATTACCCTTTTTAAAGTACACAGTAACTTTTTCCATTTTGATATTTTTTATTTTGATGTTTTTATGTATTTAAGTATTAAATTTTCAAAGAGTGAAATTTCTGTGACTTTCCTTAGCTAATTTCATCTATTGCTTTTACTTAAAAAGATCTTTCTCATTCAAAGGCAGATAAATGTTCATCTACACTCCCATCCATTTTTGTTGTTTCATTTTTTTTACATTTAGCTCTAAAATTCATTACAATTATTGCAATTATATGATGTGAGTTCATTTCATCCCAATAGCCAGTGTTGTCAATAGTCATTTTGATTTCGTTCAAATGAAGAATTTTTGTTGAGTGTCTATTCCATGCAAGAATGTCCTACATACTTGGGATCCATCAGTGAACAAAATAAACAAAAATTACTACTTTAATGGTGTTTATATTATTAACTTAATAATCCAAGGTAGGCAACCTACAGCCCATGGGTCAAATCTAGCCATATCAATTCATTTATGTATTATCTATGGCTCCTTTCCCTAAAGTAAGGGCTATAACAGTTGTGATAGTGGCCTACATAGTTGAAATATTTATTATCTTGCTCTTTATAGAAAAAGTTCGGCAATCCCTAGAAATAACCAATCTCTTCCCAATAATAGGTGGTAATTTATTATATATTAAGATCTTGCAAAAGTAAAAGTCTGTTTCTAGCTATTTATTTCATTCCATTGATATGCCTACTTAATTCTGTGCCTAAGACTGCACTTACTTTGTTTTCAAATCCACTTTTAAATATTTTTAACTTCGTTTGACATTTATTTATTCGGCAAATATTTACTGAGTATCTACTGTGTGAGACACTGTTCCAGGTCAGGCACGCAGCAGTGAACAAAACAAAATCCCCACCCTTCATTTGTTTCTACTGAAACAAATACAAATACATATATAAAAGTCAGGTGGTGATGAGTTCTATGATGAAAAATGAAGCAGTGTAGGGAGGACATAGGAAAGAGGTTGTTACTTCATATAGGGTGGCCAGTGAAGGCCTCTCTAATAAGGTGACTTTTAAGGAGCAACCTTATAGAAAAGAAGGAAGAAGTTATGAGGATATCTCGGAGTCAAGCATCCCAGGAAAATGAAAACATGCTAAGAACATGTTGGCACATTTGAGGAGCAGCAAGGAGGCCACCAGGTGGAACAGAGAGCTGGCACAGGGGACAGTAAGAGGACAAGGGGACGGGGATGGTCAGGGGTAGAGGCCAAATCAAGCAGGGTTTTACTCTGGGTTAGATAGGAAGTCACGGAGGAATCTGAGCAGAGGAGCAACCTGAAACAACAGCCATTTTCTTCTTCTCTTCTTCCTCTTCCTTCCTATCTCCCACCTCTCCCCCTCCTCCTCCTCCTCCTTCAGTCATTATGGCTGCTATATAGAGAATAGATGGAGGAGAGAAAACCCATCTAATCCCATCAAATTAAAGAACTGGGAAAGTATGTTTCAAGGAACATATAAATTCTATCTTTACTCCTATATCCTACCTATTTATTTGGCAAATTAAGTAAACGGAGCAAATGGCTCGAGTGATCTATCTGAGAGTGAAATACACCAATTTGTCTTGCTACGCAATGACTGATGGGACATTGACATGACATCGAGTTAGGTGCACCTTCTAAATTATTTCTTGGTCTAATTTCATTCTGCCAGTACATTACTTAGAGTACTGTTGGTCATGATAGGACCATGACATTGATGGCAAAATTGGGAACATCTTCAAAGAAAAAATATAGTCTGAGGCTGACACTGATCACAGTCCACTCCCTCCATATGTTTTCTAATAATGACTCAAATCCCCTGACTATGTAACAACAATCAGTTATAAAGCCAAAGAAGGGCATTTCTGCCCTACAAACACCAATTTTCTAATAGCTGCATTGGAACATAGATCAAAGTGGGCTGTTGTTAAATGCTCTAAGTCAGTGTAACAACTTTTCATGGATCTAATAGCTTTGCTGCCTGTCTAGATCTGGGGTACTTATGGGACATGGATACTCTCTCTGTCAGGAAATCAGAATGGAATAAGTATGTGAAACTATAGATAGATACATAGATAGATAGATAGAGATATATAGAGAGATATATATAGATACACACCAGTTTACTAAAAACAATCTTTTAGGAAAGATTTTCCTATATTGGTCTTAACAAGATAAAAGACAAGGGGGAAGGCAAACGGGAAAATGAAAGATACTAATAAAGGTGACTTTATTCAAGAACAAACAAAAAACATTTTGGCAGTGCTGACTCCAGAAAAACATGAGCAGAAAGGTGGAAGGTCATGTGAGTGCCAATACATATTAATATTTCATTTGCCTTTTAAACAAAATTGTTCTCCAAATTTCTACTAAAATAAAATTGTGCTGGCCGACCCTGCCTGAAGTACTGGGTTCCATCCTGAATGCCACGTCTTCAAACGGAAACACGGACAAACCACAGGGAACCCAAAAGTATGCTGAAACAAGGATCCCAGAAACCATATCAGAAAAGGAACCACGTGGAGAAAATAATGGGAGACGTGAGGACTATCATAAAATATTTGGGAAGCTGTCGGAGAAAAAAGTACTGGATTAGGTTGCGCAAACTTTCCACTCGGGAACTAGCTAGGAGAGTCACCCAGCAAATCATCTCTCTGGAGCCCACAGGCAAGATTATGAGGCCAAACGAGATGACCTTAAGTTCCTTTAGGTTGTATAATTTTATCATTTCAAAGTGGATCACTAGTGAGGAAAATAGCGAAGAGGTGTTTATAGTAAATACCCACATCTTTGTTTAGCTGAATTGTTATGTGTTGTTGCAGAAAGAAGAACTATGGGTAAAAATTTACTATAGGTAAAAATTATGGTAAGTAAAAATTTGGCTCAATATATAGAGCTTTTAACAATTGAAGTTGTGCAATAATGAAATTAATTGTCTCAAAAAGTAATAAGATCATTGTTAACGGAAATATCCGAGTAGGTGTTGAAGACTATGAACTGGATATAAAGTTCACTGTTAGTCTCTTCCAACCCTAAGATGCTGTGATTCTTTAGGTCTAACTTATCAAATTCCTTTCCTCCAGATAGATTACCTTTACCATTTCTTAATGATATAAGTCAACTGTTCCAGGATTTCATAGTTTTGTTGGAACATCTGAGTTTGCTTCATCTCATAGGTGGCTGGCTATTTATGTCAACTACTGTTGTGTATGTCCAGCTTCACAGACATGGCTCCAGCTCTTGCCTATGCTGGATAGTCTTCCTTTTGGTTATATTAATCCATTCTTTGCTATAGGTTTTAGGGAAGCTTCTCAATATTACTTACAAGGATACATATAACCTTGTAATAATCCTGGGGACAATGATGTGAATGATGTTACCAACTCTTTAATAGCTGTTAGTATGTGCTAAAAGGTTGATATCCATTATCTCATTGGATCCTCCCAGTAACCCAAGGAGGAATGTGTTAATATTGTATTCATTTTACAAATAAAGAAACTCAGGTTCCAAGGGGTTTGGTACCTCGCCCAAGATAACTGAGCTAGTGAGAGGCAGAATCTGGACTTGAACTCTGACCTGGCTAACTCCTGTGACATCCCTACTCTTAACCACCGTGATCTACTACAGCGATTCTCGGAGTGTAGTCCCTGGACCAGTAGCTGCAGCATCACCTGGGAACTTGTTAAAAATGCAAAGTCTCACATGCACTGAATCAGAACTCTGTGGACAGGCCCCAGCAATCTGTGTTTTAACAAGCCCAATTCTGATGTTCACTAAAGTTTGAAAACTACTGCTCTGCTGAACTGAAAATTTGCCCAGAAGACCACACTCTACTCATTTAACCATATTTATTTTTGTAACTTGAATTTGAAACTTTCTGGTAGCTCCTTAATCTTTCTTCATGGGGAGAAAGAGAAATCCCAGATACAGGAAAGTCAGGTTTCCTTTTTCTCCCCTGAAACAGGAAGAACGGTGATTTCCTGTCCAAGCTCGTGAAGGGATTAGAGAGCTGCTGCTTTAAAATACAACTAAGAGGGAAACAAAAAGGAAATAACTACCTTTGTGATATAGCTAAGCAGTTGTGGTTGGACACAAAGAGTGAATAGACCAAGATCTTAAAATTTCCCTAGAGCCTTTATATACATATTATATATATATTAAAAATTATATTATATACATATTAATTACATATAAAATTAATTATATACATATTAAAAATAGTTAAAATAAAAATCCTTCCTACATGTGTACTTTTTTAAAAAAGAATATAAATTTGTATACATTTGCCTGGTGAATACATCAATGGGAAGAGTGTTTCCAAGGTGGTATAAGCAATGACAGTTATCATCAGCTTTCCTTAGCTTAAAAAATAAAAATCCTTTCAGCTTTACAGCTTATGCTGCCTAGAATGTGACCTTGGTCTTTTTCAAGCTTATCTTTAGTCAGTAGCCCTGTGCAACTCTGCAAATCAGTCTGTAATCTCTTTAATATCTTCCTGCACGTGCAATTTTAAAGCTCAGTCATTGGCATGTAAGCCTTCCTGTAGTTCAAGGTCTCTAGTACTTCTAGCTGGCCAGATATAAGGTTATCTCAAGGTCAAGGGGGTAAATATGTATGCTACATTAAATGCTGTATAAAACACAATAGTTTCTCTACAGGTGCAGATTTACCTAAGAAAGGTAGCAAGTGGCTTTTAGTTATATGGAAATGAAGTAAAACAGGAACGACCTTACTTTACACACTATACCACACTAAAAGTAAAATAAGCACATTTCACCTGGAAACCTTGACTAAATAAAAAGAGTTCCTGGTCTGGAATAAAACATGATTCATTATATTGTACAAGGGTGCTCTCAGATGTCTTTGTCTGTAGTCAATGTTTTATTACATATATTTTGTTGTCTGTCCTTTCAGAAAATGGTGTAGGGAGGCGTGAGCTAACAAATAACAGCATCCATCCTTGCCAGATCGTGGAAATACAGACTTCACTAATCCCTCTCTTCCAAATCCATCTACATGTGGCCTACATAAAGCCACCAGCACTAAGGAATGCAGGAAGGCCAAAGGGACTGGGACAGGCCACCACAACTCATAATAGGTCTAAGGAATGATCTATATACACCATCTTCTATTACTGAAACCCTTATTTGAACATCATGTCCCATAACTTTAACGGGAAAACTAGAGAAGATTACAAAGAAAAAAAGATGAGAATAATAGACCTTAGACATTATGATAACTTAGTATACAAAAGAAAAGGCTAAGACGTGCTAAAGAAAATTGTTATCTGTCAAGAAGATTCCTTCTTTTCTTTCTTCATTTATTCATTTACTCAATATCAAGAGAGCAAAAACATATGCGGGAAGTATCTAGAAAATGCCAACCAGCTCCACATGTTCTCACCAATCCCCGCCCCCGTCCCAACAAAACAAACAAGAGGAAATGGACTCAAAGAAAAAGCAGAATATAACTTGGCTGACATGACGGAAACGCCAGATGATTAAATTACTGGAGCATGTTTCCAGGCAAGACTTTGAATAGGCAAGAGTGGGCAATGCTAAGTCCTGAGTGGTCCGTCAAGTATCCATCTGCCCTGAGAGCAGTGGTTAAGACCTCTTGAGGTCTCTTTCATCTGTGGTTTGTAATTGATCTCTGCCAAATGTCTTCTCTAACCAATGTAAAAAGGCCACTGAGATTCCATTTAGTAACGGACAAATATAGTCGGCTGTAAAGGTGAAAATGAATACTTTATCTGTTGCTATATAGCCTGTACCTAGCCTGTACTAGGTATAAATATTTTGTGTATATAAACTCATTAAATCTCACTCACAATCTTGTGAAACTCAGTCACAACTTTATGAATGTGACAAATTAAATCAAAAGGAGTGGGTTTAACTGCAAGTTTTCATCCAGATGCTCAATACTATTAAGTCAAAATATATGTTGATGACCTTTACTAAACGTGAAATAGTATTTAATGGTCAAAGCGTAACTTACCCTTGCCATATCCACCAAGAAGTTCTCAAATAATTTCCATATGTGATTACTTGTATAGATTTCTTTCATCTCCACTTCCGTGTCAACGTAACAATGATTAACAAAGTTCACATAAGCAATTTTAACCTGTGCAAGTTTCAAATACAAAAGGAAGTTAAGTTTTCTTTATTGTTCACTCTCAAGTATCAATTATGAAAGGACAATATAAAATCTGTGTTAGTTCCTACAGTAGATTATAGCATGTTTCGTGTCTACCCAGAAAGCATTCCCATTTCCCTTGTTTAGCTAAGATACCCCACTGACCCAGTGGTGAACACACGGCCTAGCCCTCCATCCCCCCGGGTCCAGTGATGGGTGTGAGACAGGCACTTCACTCAAACCAAGCCTGTCATATTTGAGACATTAGGAGTCAAAAGCCCTCCCTCTAACTCTCCCTCTCTCTTTCTTTCTCTCTCTCCCCTCCCCTTCCTCCTCCTCTTCCTTTTCCTCCTTTTTCTTCTCTTTCTTTTTTCTCTCATGTCTAAAATGAAACAAAAGGTAAACCTGAACTTCAAGAAACCATCTTCTCCAGGTATGTGGAGGAAAATTATGCCCAGAAGCAGAGAATGAGGCAGAAGGATGAAAGAAAAAGGGACAAGAGATGGAAAGAATTCTGACATTGTCTGAACCTCTGGATCCATCTGAACAACCATCCTTCCAATTCCCAAGTACAGGAGCCAATAAAATTCCCTTTTTTGTTTAAACTAGTTTAAGTCAGGGTTCTGTCAGTTGTAACCAAGAGATTCCTAATATAAAGTTAGTATTGTTAAATTTTTTAATTGACACAAATAATTATACATATTGGTAGGAAACAGTGATTTGATTACATATAATGTATAGTAATCAGACCAAGGTAACTAGCATATCTATCATCTCAAACATTTATCATTTCTTTGTATTGGGAACATTCAATATTCTCCTTCTAGTTATTTGAAACTTAATAATATATTATTGCTAACTATAGTTATCCTACAGTGGTATAGAGCACTAGAACTTATTCCTCTGAACTACCTGTAATTTTGCATCCTTTAACAAATCTCTCTCTATCCTTCTCTCCCCCTACCCCTTCCCAGCCTCTAGTATCCTCTGTACTACTTTTTCCTTCTATGAGATCAACTTTGTTTAGCTTCTGCAAGTGAGTGAGAACATGTGTGTTTAACTTTCTATTCCTGGCTTATTTCACTTTACATAATGTCCTCCAATTCCCTCCATGATGCTGCAAATGACAAGATTTCATTGTTTTTTATGGATGAATAGTATTCCATTGTCTACATATACCACATTTTCTTTATTCATTCATCTGTTGTTGGACACCTAGGTTCATCCCATATTGCTGCAATAAACATGAGAGTGCAGATGTCTCTTCAATATACTGATTTCCATTCTTTGGATACATTCACAGTAGTGGGATTGCTAGATCATATAGCAGTTCCATTTGTAGTTTTTTGAGAAACCTTCATTCTGTTCTCCATAGTGGCTGTACTAGTTTATAGTCCCACCAACTGTTTATGAGAATTTAAATATGTTGACTAAATAATATTTCATTGCCATTTAAAAAATATTTAGATTTCTTCTTCTGAGAAGAAACAAGGTCATAGTCTACACGCTAAAAAAATTGTATTATTTTAAGATGTAGTAAGATTCCTTTCCAGAATTAACAAAATTCCTCATAAAGGATTAATATGATAAAGGATAAATGATAGAAATATGGCATTTCCCCTTCTCCCTCGGTTCCCCCCCCACCGAAGGGGACGGGTATTTGTATACACAAGGAGTGCAATGCGCACTACCCGAAGGATGGACATATTTGAAACACGGACTTCGGTGGGGGGGGAACCAAGGGCAACACACGTAACCTAAACATATGTACACCCATAATTTGCTGAAATAAAAAAAAAAAAAAAAAGAAATATGGCATTTCTAAAATATATGACAGTAGTTTTTTTATTTGCATTTTTGTTTCTTTCATTATAACAATCTGATGAATGCTATAAATCTCCCCAGAAAAAATGCATATACATAAAAAAATCAAGTGAACAATTTTAGGGGATTCATGGAATGCAAATCAGACTCACAAGGAATGCAGGACCAGCTTCCACACCCAAGTGATTCCCTGTGCTTGACTGAGGTCTAACCAAACCATCCATGGCAGATTGCCTGTGTCAGGATGGGCACAGGGTGGGGAGAATGTGAGCCTTTCAGTGCACTATCACAACCATCCTGAAAGCAGCTGGCTTCACTCAGTGTTTGCTACATGCCAAACACCTCAGCCTTCAGTATGTGTTATCTTAGTTCATTTAATCCTCCAGCTATCCTATCAGGTACACACGATAATTATTTCACTTTAAAATTGTGGAAATTGAAGATTAGAAAGATTAAGAAACCTGCTGGAGTCAGTTACACAACTAGGAAGATATGGATCCAAGATTCTGACTCATTCTTTAATTCATTTGTTCATTCATTCAAATCCTATTTATTGAGTGTAGGCTCCAGCTCATATAAGATAACAGTGAATAGAAACAGACCCAGTTATTACCCTCATAGAGCATATAATTTTGGGCAACAGATATCTGTTAACTAATAAAGTTGAAATTTCAAATTATAGACTCCGACACATTTTCTAAAGGAGGCCAGGGAAGTCTTCCCGGAAGAAGAAAGGCTTGAATCAAGATCTGAAGGATGAAGAGGAGCCACTTAGGTGAATATAAGAGGCAAGAGTGGTGTAGTCAGCAGGAACTGCAAGTAGGAAAACACATGGCCAGGACCAGGACCTCAAATAAGGACAGAACCCGTGAATTTCACCATGGCACTATACTTCCTCTCTTTGCCATTTTATTTCAAACCAATCAAGACATGAAGTACCCTTGAGTTGAGGTATCAACAATTCCACAAAATTTCACAAAAATATACTTTCAAGTCCACCACTACATAAGACTATTTGCAAGTCGGGAAGTAAACATCATCTGACACCTTTTTAAGTGACTGTGATTAAATGTTTGGTTTTATATCATTTTCAGCATACTGTCACACATTTATGCACTTTGCAACAATACACTACAACAGTGGAAAAGAAAGGAATTATTGCAATGTACATTTCTGGAAGCCTCATGAATAGAAACCTACTGGCAGACAACCAGCTTCTACTGAGTTTTTTTCTATCATCAGAGGCAAACTAGGACAAAGGACCGAAGATGATGTGTGAATAAAGCAAAATGTGTGTGCACATCTTCAAAACTGCATCTATTCCACATAGCCAGTTAAACCTGCAGATTCTATTATTTAATAATAACAATAGTGGTCCTGCAACAGCACTATTCTAGCCTCTCCAATCAATGATTATGAATCATTTATCAAGCACCTGCTTTATGCTCAAAAACACACTAGACATTACACATAAACCTTTCTGTTTAGTCACTGCCACATTTACAATTTACAAGACTTGTATAGTAGCTTCCACTAAACAGTGGTTATAGTTTAAAAAGGTTTATCTCTTTCATAACTCCTTTCAGAACATCTTATTAAAAAGTAGACCTTTTTATGCTCTTTTAAAATTTTCCACACTGTACAGCTAAGTACAATTCCTTGACTAAATATATGATCTTATTAGTATCGGAGACTTCTGGACTTACATAAACTTTAAAAATTAATAATGATTCTACAGCTGCTAAGCGTTTGCCAGGCTTACCTCAGGGATGCAGTCATCGTGGGTCACCACCCTCACTATGTCGTCCAGGGGCAAAAGGGAATTACACTTGATTTCAGTATAGACATTTTTCCCCTCTGTGCATGCTGCCAGCAACTCCACCAGGGTGATGTGGTAAGCCAAGGGGCCACTCTCATCCCCTCGGTCTCTCTCTGAACACATCATATGGAGAAGGATTGGAAATGATGCTCTATCATTGTAAAATATCAGCACATCTTCACCCCCATTAATCAACTGAAATGATAATAAGAGAGTCTACATAGCAGTCCAAATGTTCATCCTTGCAATTGTTTCCAAAGGCTTGATCTATCTGAAAACACATGTATCTCTTTGCATAAACATAGAAAATATTGTGAAAGCAGAGCTATGCCAAGGCAGGGTGGTGAAAAGATTATCGTCATATGCCAAGGGATCAGTTATGAATGCTGTCAAAACCAGTCGGGGAGATATGGGAGCAGCAGATGGGGCAAGAATTAAATGACATAGATGATAGTAAATTGTTCATCAGTGAGTTACATTGAAATTAAACCTGGAAAAGAATAAAGTTATTTCCCTCCACTTCAAAGGAAGACCTCTACCACGAAAGCATGAGAAATCTTATAATTTTACCAAAGCCATAATAAAAGTCCCCATACACTTCAATAGTGACTGAATAAGTAAGCAAGTACATTGAGCCAAACACAACTCTATAAAAATCTGGAAAATTCCATGCGTCATGGGAAAGCATCAGCAGAGAATAAAGATAAAATCATAGATGGGAGAAATAAGGCGAAAAAGAGGACTTTAAAATGGGAGACACAAAGAAATGAATAGGTAAGAGCTTTTAGAACATAAATTTTCATCGATATTTTGTTTATACAATTTTAGTGGAGAATTCCAGCAGGTGGTAATTTTACTGTTCAAATTCTATAATGTATTATTGTCCATCTATTATCAGTATCAATTTTCTAATCACAGTGAGATATTTGGTGGGTAACAAAGGATCTACAATTTTTTCTCTATTTATTATATTTAAATTGATAACATTTAAATTGATAAGCCAATTAATTGGCTTACTTTGAAATTTGTGTTGAAAGAGAATGCATATGTATCAAAAATATGGATCATATATTAACATAATATAATATTACAAATACTTCTTTACACGTAGAAACACTTCACCTGGTAAGTGTCACAGGACTGGCTTACATATGGGCTGCTTTCCCATTCTAATTCTTTCCTTGGTGATCATAACACAAAATCAAATTAGTTCCCACATCTATAGGCAATGAAGAACTAATGTGAATGTAAATGTAGATAAGAAAAAGGTAAATGTTACAAGTTTAAACTTTTCCTTAAAATGTTTAATAACAATATTTTACATTTAACAATTCAAAGGTTTAAGCTAAATTAAGTTTAAGATTTCTATGTGGCAGGAGGAACTCACATTAAACCAACATGAAAACCTCCCCATGCCCAAATTTAAGGTATATATATATACGAACATTCCCCCAAACCAATATAATCTCCACGTAACTGATTGGAAGCCATGAATGGATAATCCGTAGGGGCCACTAGAGAACCATTAGATCACAGAGCAATGATTTACCCAAACAGGCTCTTTGAGCTGCCAGTTCTTCAACATATGACACTTGGTTCCTAGTAACTTATTACATAAATGTCATTCGATATCAAACATCAAAATGATTTCATCCATTCATTTTTCTTCAATTATTAACTTATTTTAAATAGCAAGTTTCCACATACTACAATAAATCACTGATGAGTAGTTTTTACTAACTAGTTTGATTCTCTTTAAAGCATTCTACAAACAGTGGCAGAGACACCCATTCTGTATTTCACAAACAGAGCAACAAAGGTACTAGAAAGACAGAGTTCGTCTGTCTTTGTTATATTATCGGAAACTTAAAGATATAAAATTTTGTCACTTTCATTCCAAAATTCCAAATAATCTATAACATTTCATAGGATTTTACCCATTATTTAAAATACATGAATTCATTATGGATATAAAAGAAAAGTCAGCTCTCAGAAAATCATAAAACCAATTTAAGACATGTTGCTTCACTAGATTAAAGCAAAATGTATTTGTTCTTAAGTAGTTATGATTAAATTATTTTCCAAACCTATGTTGTTGGGGTTGTTTTCACTCTAAATTAACAGAAAATGCATATTGTTTATATGAAGCTAATAAAATGCAAACTGAGAACATACCTCTGTCATTACCATATCCTGGCATTTCTTCACATATTTGCCATCTGCTTTGACAATCGTTTGCAAAAACCTCAGGTACTCCACGTGGCGGCCATGTGTCTCGATACAGTGCACAAAATGCTGCACAACTCTCTCACTAATTTCATTGCACAGATGGTAATTGTTCATGAAGATGTGTCGCATGGTTTCTGCTTCAAGGAGCTAAACACAGAAGAACGTGCCCTTGTAATTCTGACAAGATCAATTTTCTATTCTATAGTATTTAGCCTAATTTCCCTTCTTCTGATCAGTTTTATATGAAGCCATAGTGAATTTTCTGTGCAAGTATTTTATGAAATGCAATGAGATCATTAACTACTAAAGGAAAACTGAACTAACAAAGGAATTTAGTTGGAGAAAGGAGCTTATTATCATAAAGTGCATGATGTTGGCAACAGTATTCCTGAGATTGATTTAAAATTCAAAGTTAGCTCTTCCCTCAAATCCACTCAAACACATTTTACAGACTAGGGCAAACTCCATCTTTGAGTTTTCAATATTTATCTTAGTCATGGTATTGTAGAATTAGTCCCTTGTTCTACCATATCTTTTTCCTGACATTAAACTATATACATATAAATGAAGTCATCATTTGTATGTATAATTCATGTGATTTTTCAAGTTTCTTTAAAAGTTTCCTTAATGGAAATATAAGATATTTGCTTTTAGGGAGAGAATCCCCACAAGGAAAAAATGAGCTGATGAAAATTAATAAAATTATATTCATTAATGTTACTAAAACAAATTTGATGCACACTTAACTATAAATATTAGAAGTCACTAAAATACTTACACCTGGAGTTAAAAACAAATTCAGATGTTTATGAAGAAGAACTTGATTCTGTGGATTTCCTCGACAGAAATTCTGCAGGAACGTATGGGCTAGATTCATTACTTCATTCATCTTTTCATCATTCTGTAATTTAAAGAGTAGCACATGATGCAGAGAAACAAATACAGGAGAGTGAAGTGTTACCAAAAATATGTCTTTTCACGTATGAACTATTTTTCTCCCTGCCTCACTGTTTTTACTCCCCTTTCTGACCGTCCACCATGTTACTCATCTCTGCACAGCGCCACCTCTCCCTCCCTTGCCCTACCCCCCACCTCCCGGTGCTGCATTCCCCTCTCTCTGTCCCCTCCTCTCGCTCCTTCTCCCCTCTCTGCTGTACCCTCCTGGCCCTCTAATTCTTCCTATCCCAAAAATGCCCTCCCTTTCCCAGTGTGTCTACATATCTGGCTTTTTCTGTCTCTTTTTTCCTTTTTTTCTCCCTTTCCCCCACCTTATCCATCCCTCATTCTCATACTTCTTCCTTCCTATTTCTCCCAATGTCTTTTCCTTTCATTCCTTCTTCTCTCCTGCTCTCACCCCCTTTTCCTCCTGCTCTGCCCTCACTCCTTCCTCCTCTAGTGAAACAGGACACAATTAGGGCAATGGGAGAAGCGTGAATAGTTTGCAGGGATGAGGGGCAGTAGAGTGTCATGCTCTTGAAGGCTGTGGTGTGGCTGTGCAGAAGTGAGCTTGTGTTTGTAGGAAATACCACTGAAGGGCTCAGGGGTGATGGGGCATCAGGAGGGTGAATTATTCCCAAATAATTAAGGGAGAAAAAATTCTTGCTAACTTTGCTAAACATTTGAAATTGTACCAAAATTAAAAGTTAAAGAAAAAAGTTAACTAAGGGCTAACCTTTTCATAGGGTATCTGCAGAAGATCCAACACCACCGAATGAGCCCCCATATTTTTCAGTAATCGTTGATGTTGATTCCGACACTTTTTATTCTGCACACAAAGTTTACTTAGCCTAATCAAAATCTTTTAGAAGAAAAAGAAAAGATTCAATATAACAAATAACAATATTAAATATGAAATATAAGCAAAAATTACGTGGCACGCAAACATAAATCTATATAAAAATATTTTATATCTACTGACCTCCTTTACAATACGGTAGTTGTTGCTCTTATTGCTGTCGATCTGAGGTTTCTTTGT
>NW_012140524.1:6601874-6670219 GCF_000956105.1 Propithecus coquereli | reverse complement strand
TGTATATATATATATATACACATATATATATCTCAGACACATTATGGTTTTATATTGCCTACATGAGAAGGAATAGTAAAAAATCTGGGGCATAAAAAACATAATTTTATCATCAGGAATGAACTATAAGAATAAAAAGAGTTCTGAGGGAGCATATCGTAGCAGCTGAACACATCTCAGGGAAAGGAGGAAAGAACAACTTAACCCGAGGATTCTCTCTGCCAGGTTACCATGACATCCTTAAGAGTCACGAATTGGGACCAACCAAGCATGTACAGAACCATGAAAATGAAGAAAGAAAAATAAAACACAAATTAAAAATAGCATTTTAAATTACTAAATTAATAAAGCTTATTAAGAGAACCAGAAACACCAAAAATACTTAATTATAACAAACATTATCTGTAGCATCACAATAAAAAGCAAGTATAGGGATTGTACAGATTTTAAATATCAACTATTGGGGTCACCATGTGAACATAAAACACCAATTACAAACAATTCCATACAGAACATTTATTAAGACTTAATACATATGGATCTAAATGAAATACACAGAAGCTATGGTCCTTCTCACAAGAAAATTACAGTCTACCTAAGAAAACAGGGAAAAATATGAAAATAAAGATTTGAACTAAGCAGAATTCACTATTCAGATGGGGAGAGAGCAAGAGAGAGAGAGAGAAAGGACAGCAACAGCTTTAGACAGCTTTATGAAGCAGGTCAAGTTTAAGCCAAGGTCTTCAAAGATGAAAACTATCTAGTTAAGTATAAAGGAGGTGTGGATGGGCAGGGGCAAGACTTGTGAGGTGAAGAAGTCACCTTAGACAGAGGCACTGCAGCAAGAACGAGCATAACAGCATGTAGAAAACAGCAAGAACTGACAGTACACGTTGCAAAAGGCTGGGCGATTGGGCGATCGGGTAGAGTGGGGCCTGATGGCTTCCCTGATTTACAATATACGCAAAATTGCATTGGGAATGAATGTCAAGTTCAACCAAAAACACCCTAAATTTTTTTACTATAATGATGTCATTGGGGTTTCTCAGTTAAAGGAGACGCTTGTCTAAGCTCAGGAAAAAAAGTAACAAAAATATATGAGGCCAATTGATATAACTCCATTTGTTCCAAGCCATTTTTCCTGCTGTGCTCCAGACAAATCACAAATTAAATATAACGAAAGAAAGAAACGAATACCTTCCCTGCTAGTCAAACGATTCTGAGGAAAGACTTCACGTAGCAGATTGATTTGAGCCAGCACTTTTCCTCAGCCAGCTTTGTATTCCACTTTTGCTGTTCTCCCTGGCAAATACTGTCCTGAGGCTCCCAGTCCAAACTCCACTTAGCAGGTGACCTCCTTTCCCATTTTACTGAGTAGATGGAAATTCCTCTACATGGCATTTCCTCTTTTCCATCTCAAAATTTCCAGTACCATCCACAAACCTTTCCACCTTTCCTCCCAAGTCTCAGAGAACACAACTTACGATACATGGATTTGAAAAGTCCTTCTCCCTCACCTTCCCTTCCTGCCCCATCCCCCCCGCCCCCACCCTGCCTGTTTCATCACCATTTCTTGTCTATGAGCAGTTTCTACCCTCTACTAACTCTTTCATCTCTTCAAAAACAGGGTCAGATTAAGGCAATCCAAGTTCTTGCACATCCTGGGAAGGTGCCTTAGCCTCTCAGATTATTGGCCCCACTAAATTTCTCAAAAGAATACTCTATACCACATGGTACTAAAATTGCTTTATGTACCAATGACTCCTAATTATCAAAACTTTCTTCAGTGTTTGACTCTGTGGTTCACCACCATTTTCGTTAAGCCCCATTCTCTGTTTCATCGTGACATGAAACTTTTCAAGATTACCTTCTGCCTTTCTGACCTCCTGTCTCTTCACTCAATAGCACTGGAATTGCAAAAAGTAAGTTGCAAATGCTGAAAGGCTTCAGAATATTACTAAGTGAGATTCCAGGGATGTGTCACCTAGCCATCTTAACGAATACTAGGACAGAAATGAAAGCAGTCCAACCTTCACGTGAACCAGGCAAATAAAAGAGAGAAAAGAATGTGAGATATTACCTGCAAGACACTAACCGTTAAGTGAATCCTACAAAGGTACAGGAGAAAATGTTAAACTATATATGTAAGAGAAGCAGGAACAGAAGAAGAAACACAGCCCAAGTTGCTAAGACAAAAAGAAACTTACTTAGATGAAAAGACACTGGAGGTCAAAGAATGACACAAATAGGTTTCTATTTGATAGTGGAAATAATTTATTGATGAGAAGTAGAAATTGCAAAAGCTAGAAATTTAATAAGATTTCCTTTTTCTGATCACAAAGGTGAAGGCTGAAGTTTTAAAACAACCATTCCATTTTTTTCTATAAGAAAAGAAACACTAAAGAAAACCAAGTTTGTATCACAAACCAGGATTAAGATATTACCAAGGCTTAAGATTGACAAAGCTCCCTCAGTAGAAAGGAGATCTTTCTGATATATGTCAACTTTAAAGAAAGCTTTGGCAACGCTTTGGCAGATATATTGAAGCCTGTTCTTCAAACAATAACCTAAAGAAAAAAACAAATGCCTTCTTCTACAAAACATAATCTTGGGTAAAATGTACTACATTACAAAAAGTTAAGCTCTTTAGTTCGGCCCACGGGAAGATACAGACAATGCTAAACTCTGTAAGTATCGGAATTATGAAGAATAATGATTTTAATTTAAAATTGCCAGCAGTCAACAAAAGGCAATGACACTAGAGAATTGAATAAACAAGCCCTTTTAATTTCAGAAAATAATTCAACGTAATTAAATTGAACAAAAACCCATAGAACATCTGGATGATTCCACAGCAGTGATCAGGGTAATTTAACAAATATGTAAACCATGTAACTGCAGTTAGGTTTTATTTTCTTATTTTGATGCCAAAATGTTCTAAAGGTGTTGCCCAAGTTTTCCTCCAGAAAGGGCAGAAATTGACTATATTTTTTACATTCTATAAAATTTTAGTCCTAGGTGCATGGCCAAATCTACAAAACCCTGAATTTATTCTAATGACAAAATATCAGAAAAGTACAAAATGTAGAAGTGAAACTTACGCAGAGTCCCAGAGCTAAATAGATGCAGGAAAAAAAAACATTGTTAACACTGAGAACAGTGCCATGCTTGTAGCACCCCTCCAAATGATCCTTTAGACAAGAGGGTTGAAGAATAAATCCAGTGCTCCAAAAGTAGTTGCACTTTATTGTCACTGCTTCCTATCATCTGGACAACCTGAATTTGTTCTCTCTAATGGAATATAGGAAACAGCTAGTTAAGTGATTTTACAGAGGCAGCTATATTTTGAATTGCATAGTATATACCATAAAACATTAGGTTCAGAAACAAGATAGCAAGAACAGTCCAGAAATTGGGTGGACAGCAGAGTTCTAGGAAGAGACACAAAGAGTAAATATTGGTTCTAAATATAGCTTCCCCCCAATTTTTTTAAGAGACAAAATCTCGCTCTGTCTTCCACACTTGAGTACAGTAGCACGATCATAGCTCACTGGGGCCTCAAACTCCTGGGCTCAGTCAATCCTCCTGCCTCAGCCTCCCAAGTAACTTGGACTACAGGCATGTGCCACAATGCCTGGCTAATTTTTCTTATTTTTCTGAGACAGCATTTTGCTATATTGCTCAGTCTATCTCTAACTCCTGGCCTCAAGCAATCCTCCAGCCTCAGCCTCCCGAGGTGCTAGGATTACAGGTGTGAGCCACCACACATGGCCCCCAGTTTTTTTTTACATCAGGCAGGGAAATTCTTTTATATCAATAACAAAAGTGATATAAGAAAATAATAGGCCGGGCGCAGTGGCTCACGCCTGTAATCCTAGCTCTCTGGGAGGCCGAGGCGGGCGGATTGTTTGAGCTCAGGAGTTCGAAACCAGCCTGAGCAAGAGCGAGACCCCGTCTCTACTAAAAATAGAAAGAAATTAGCCAAACAAATATATAGAGAAAAAATTAGCCGGGCATGGTGGCGCGTGCCTGTAGTCCCAGCTACTCGGGAGGCTGAGGCAGGAGGATCGCTTGAGTCCAGGAGTTTGAGGATGCTGTGAGCTAGGCTGACGCCACAGAACTCTACCCCAGGCAACACAGTGAGACTCTGTCTCAAAAAAAAAAAAAAGAAAAAAGAAAATAATATTGTATAAACTGTATGATGACATAAATATTAGCACCAATTAATGGGGATCTGGCTCCTTAATTTAAGTAAGGGCAATCATGCTTTTAAAAATAGAACTTCCCAAATCCTACCACGTAGAGCTGCCTTCATCTGCAGCTGCATGATTAAAATAGCTCAGTGCATGCCTTCTATTTATCCCCACCCCACTGAAGTCTAAGGAGGTCCTTCCTCAGCAAAGTTGTTGAGTCAGCCAGACTGTAAAGCCTTCTGCTCACCATCTGCGTCCCTCGCCTTCTCTGGGTAACCACTCTTCAATCCAGCCAGGGGCCTCATGTACCAACCACCCTCCCCCCAACTTCAGGTGCCAAATGCCTTCCTTCACCCTTTCTCTCCTCCCTCCAAAACATGGGGAAATAAAAAAGATCTAATAACCAATCTTTTATACTTTTGGCCATTAAGATTATAATTTAGTTGAAGCTCTTCAGAATAAATGTTACCTCCCTCAGAGGACTGAATGATAACCCTCTGTGGGATGAGGAGGTATTTTTTCTCCCTCCCATCTCATAGCAATATCATGTACTAGTCACTTAGGAAGACATCACCCTAGATCTGTTTATCTGATCTTGCATGTAAAACTAATTTGGACCATTGCTGTGTCATAGTTGACAGTTTCTGTCTCCCTGGGAGGCACTTAAGACTGCCTGAACACTTGGGCCAAGATCCACAAGGGGCAGAAGAGGCTGTGTGCTCCGTTACTGGCAGATAACTTCCCTCCAGACTTTTCCTCAACTCAGGCCCAAATCCCTTCCCTTGTTGAAAATATACACATATTTCCTAACCTTACCCCAAACCCATTTTCCTTTCTTTCTGTTCCAAGACAAATACAATATTGATGTTTTCTAACTCACTTGATGTCATCTTATAATAGTTAGTATTTGATGATGTTTAATCTGATGTCCTAGAAAATACCCTAAATCTCCTTTATTATCTGTGTCTCTGATAAATAAGATGACAAAAAAGTGTGTGTCACTGGGGTGCATCCTCTTCGCTTAGAGAGGTATTTAGGAAAAACTGGGACTATATCAATTTGTCTAACATAAACTAATAACTGTTTTCATAAAAACATAACAGGAACCCGTTATCATACAGCAATATAGCACAGCAATTTTTTGATGCAACTTCCAAGTAGCTAAAAACTTGCCAGTATTATATAAAATGTAGAAAGGACGGGCAACCTTTTAGTCAACAGAGTAGTATATAATAACAAAACACTGTACAGGAAGTGAAAACAGTAATATAATAGAGCCCTTGGAAACTAGCATTTGGGTAAAAACTAAAAATTATTTTTCAGATTTATGTCATGTGAAAAGGGCTTATTGATAGTAATCACTCATCTATAGTAACCACCTTCAGTGGCATTAGCTCAGACATAGAGGACATGGATATGTGCAGTGATATAAACAAGTAAATAAATTATATAATGAGATCTGAGGCAAAAATAGAAACTGGAGACAAGAAGACAGATTCCATAAAAGGAAAATTCAGGAAAGCACTGTCCAGTCAAGGAATAAAAGTTCTTCGTGCAATTACCACAGTATCTCTCATTGTTCAGGTTAAGTAGCAAGATTCTGTCTAAAACATATGGACTCTTTCTGTATCAGGCCGCAAGGGTTAGACATTCTACCAGTTACTGTTGTCAACAGTCAGTTCTCCAATCACAAGTTTGCTGAAGACACACGTTTATGTAGAACTATTTTCCCACTGGGCAGAATCAAGTACTAACATTTGGGAAAGCAGAGCTTTCTTTTCAAGACATCTTTCTAGAGGGATTTGCCCCCTTCCTCACTTCATCAAAGGAAAAAAGATCAGAAGTGGCAGGCAAAGAATGGAAGATGGTTTTTGCTTTTAAAGAGTACGGAGATGTGTAGGTAGCAGAACACCGTCAGACAGGGAAGGTGTGTCTGGAGAGAAACACAGCAAAACTCGTGGAGGGAGGTGAAGAGAGGCACGGAGAGAAGGAAGGAAGGAATTAATTCATAATTAATGAAATATAATAATTAATTAAGATAGATCTGCAAATTATAATTCAAACTCCTATTCGGAATGTTAATTCTAAGAAAGACAACCAAAAACTCAATAATAAGATTCTATTGTGCCCACTGAAATATAAACAATCCAGAAGTCCTCTGAGAGGACTTTTAAATAGGCATGTTTAAAATTATCCTAGAGATAGTGAAGAATTACATCTCTCACATCAAGTGGACCCCTCTGTGGTTGCCACGTGTCATGCAACAGTGCTCATGAGGACACCACAGCGTCACTCACCATGTGTAGCTTATATTGGGAAAGGGGAAACTACAAGCCACGCATCAGCAATAGAAGAGAAGGCATGGGTCCCCATCCTACCATCACTCCACACAGAAGTGCTGGGTGCTCTGCTGGATAGTGTGGGTCTAAATTTCCAAATAGCCACATCCCCACCCCCACAGCACCTACTTATGGGGCAAGTTTGAGAGTAACCTTCTCAATGAAGGTACACATGAACTGCTTCAGCACCAGGCAGTGCCTATTGTTCATAGGAATCATTTAAGAACACTAGTCCCATGGCCTATAGATATTAGACTGCTTCTGCTGGGGGCAGAGACCACAGGTCCCATGAGCAGCTGGGTCAGTGTACGGCCTCTTGGAAGAGAGCATCCTGCAAGAACAGTCCCAATCAGCTCAGTGTCCAGACAACCCAGAATGAGCCCTTAGGGACATTTTTCCATTAATTCTGTTCCTTACATCACACATCTGCTGAAAGAACAAAAGAAAATATGAAGTAAAAACAGGCAGATATAAATCTAAAATGGATGGATATGAAAAAGAACCAATTAGAAAATCTGAAAATGAGAAATATAATCCTTGAGGTAAAAACTAGACAGATGGTTTAAACGTCAGACCTTAGATCAGTGACAGTATAAGTAAAATTGTTTCAGAGAAGCTGGCAACCACATATAGATGGGTAGATAGATAGATAAATATAGATACTACAAATATAGAAGAAAAATCATTGTAAGAAAAATTAACAACCAAAATAAATAACAAGAGTAGGAATTTCTCTTGGAAGCACTGCAATGCCCAAGTGACCTGCTTTTCAACCCTAACCAAAGGGCAATCCTGACTTAACCCACTAGGATATGGTTTCCTGAGTTAATCTCCTCCTCCTATATTTAGAAGTCAACACGTATTTGAATGTGATTAGCAATTAGTAATTGCTCCCAATGCTACTGATAATGTCAACTTGTTATACTTTGTCTAGCCTTTAAGCTTTCAGAAATGATGGTACAGTCTTCTAATGCCCTGGAAGATAAATTTAATAAAGGAAAACACTATAACGTACAATAGATAATAAAGCTCATAGGCTCCAGGGATGCAATGGGCTTACCAGGTGACCAAATCCATCCCATTCTCTTTATTTATAAGAGATCAACTACAGTAATGGGATAATTTTGGATCATATGCTAAGATTTGTTGGTGTTAGTAAACAGACTTTCAATTCAATGTATTGCCCACAGAGTATACAGAACTTACCACTGAGGCCAAAAAAAAAAAAAAAAACAATGTATTTTTATATTATTGGAGACATTTTTTTTATTCCCAAAATGAAGAATCACATTAATGTTATCTGATCTTCTGATATGTAAGCAGGCACAAAGTTAGACCATTATGAGCTGTTTTAAAACTGCCAATCGCCCTGTGTATAGAACCTTTGTAAGATTTACTAAACAACAAAGGAGTATTGTTTGTATCGGCCTGCTAGAGTGCATGCTGCCTGCTACTGGCTGTTTCCATTGATACTGTGACATACTTCATCCTGTTCACAATACATTGCCACTATCTTTGGCTGCTGGGTCATTGCATAACACAGATTATTGGGCTGTGTATAAATTAGTAACTTTGTAGTTTCTCATTTTTCCCCCTTATGTTAATCTATTATATATGTAGCATTCTCCTGACTTCTCAATCTACCTATTTGTATACAATTCTACTGCTACCTTACTAGTTCATGTTTTCATAACCTTACACCTGAATTTGTACAGGAGCCTCTTAATCGATGCCCTACGTTAGCCTCTTGTTCCCAACCATTCCGGATTCTTCCAGACTACATTTTCCAAGATAGCATACTCACCTCCTATCCAAGAATCTTCAAAGCCTCCCAATATCTAGCCATTTCGAATACAAATTGCTTATTCTTATTGAATTTTGCTTCTCTTGTTATTATTCTTGAATATATTAGCCAACTAATTCCTCTCTATCCTTCAAAATAGGCCCATGCTACACATGTGGAGTGAAGCCTTCTCCAAGTCAGCAGGCTCATACTGACCTCTCCCTTTTCTGTACTGCAAGTTGACTATCTAATCAACTCCTTTGTCACACTGTTTCAGGAGCATTTATTCTGCGTGTTCATTCTTTGAGGGCAAGAGCTATACTACAACATTAGATTTGATTCTAGATATCAAACTTTAAGAGAGGAAATGAAAAATTTGAGTGTGTACAAAGGTAAGTGAGCATGATGGTAAACAGACTGAAATTGCACTTTAAACAGGGTTTGAAAGACGAATTTTACTCTGGAGAAACACAACGGTTAATCAAGTACAGGAGGCTCAGATATGGTCCATGTTGTGTCAAACATAGCATCAGTGAATAGACATCACAGGGACAAATAGATGAGCTTAAGAACTGTCAAATAGAATATGATGAAATAAAGTACAGAGAAACCTCTCCTATGTGACATTTAAAAGGGGTAGATAAAATATTTAAAATACCTCTTTTTAGTAGGGAGGCCAGAAACCACGAAAATACATAAAAATTTTGGAGCAATAATCAAGCACTAGATTCACTGTTGACTCTGGGAGCTTCAGTACATGCCTAATAACCTAGACTCTGAATTTTAATATGTCACTTACACACATAAACATACACACACACAGAGCACAAGGGAAACAAAGCCTGGATCCCAAGCAATATGGAAGGTCTGAGCAGAGACCCCAGCGTAAAGCCAGGAATACCTAAAGGAGACACCCACAGTGATAAACCAGGGAAAGATGTGGCCCATCTCTTTCAAAAAAAGAGCAAAATGGTACCTGTCTTGGCCTGGCTCTGGTCAAAGACAAAAATGTGGGGAAAAAACTCTTAAGGCTCCTTATATACAAAGATTTCACTCAAGATTTAGGATCAGAACTTCTAATACTAAAGGGACCCCAAAAGTCCCAAGCAAAAAACTGTGTTTAATGTGGTTATAGAATGTAGTATCCCAAAGTGCCTCACAGAAGTAAATGAAATCTTCTCTATATTAACTACAGGCCTCAGAGGAATTCCACATATAAAGTTGCAAATAAATGAAAGTTCATAACAACAACAACAAATCACTAAATACCTAAAGTAAACACATCTCAAAGACTTCTGCAAGAATAGCTAACTTAAAACTGCAAAGAGCCCTCCTATTACAAAGCATCTAGATCATAGATATAAACCTATTTTTAGTACATTTCTGGGCTTACAGAAAACAAAGGACAAGTTCCAAAGATCCTACTCTCAATTTTCCCAGGAGAAAAAAAAATGTGAAACCAGAGCGGAGAGCTACAAGCTACAAGGCCACAGGATAAATTTCTCTGAAGGCAAATGACAATACTAGCCCTGCAACCCAGACACTAAGTAAGATCCCAGCAAGTGTCAAGTCTGGGGAGAAACTCCTGCCTTAAGACAGGTGTGCAGGGAAGGAGCAATGTGGTCTTAGGCTAGCAGCGCCCCCTGGTAACAGGTCAAGGCAATCACAAATATTCTAAGGAGGAAAACATCCCCTGTTTGAACTCTCAGGACTGAGGTCAAAAGATATGAGCTCAAAACCTGCACCAGAATGTTTATAGCAGCTTTATTCATAATCGTGAAAAATTGGAAACAACAGAGATGTCCTTCAATAGGTGAGTGGATAAACTGTAGTGCACATGCATACAATGGACTATTACTCATAATAAAAATAAATGAGCTATTAAGCTACAAAAAGGACATGAAAGAACCTTAAATGCATATTGCTAAGAGAAAGAAACCAGTCTGAAAAGGGCACATACTGTATGATTCCAACTATATGATATTCTGTAAAAGGCACAACTCCATAGACTAAGAAATCAGTGGGGTTGTTTGATTTTTTCTTGTTGATTTATTTGAGTTCTTTATAGATTCTAATTATCAGTTCTTTATTGGATGTATAGCATGCAAATATTTTCTCATTCTGTAGGTTGTGTATTCGCTCGAATGATTGTTTCCATGGCTGTGCAGAAGCTTTTTAATTTAATCAGGTCCCATTTATTTATTTTTGTTGTTACTGTGATCGCTTTGGTGGTCTTCTTCATAAATTCTTTGCCTAGGCCAATGTCTATAAGAATTTTTCCAACATTTTCTTCTAGAATTCTTATGGTTTCATGCCTTAAAAAGTGGGCAAAAGACATGAACCAAAACTTTTCAAAAGAAGATAGACTAATGGCCAAGAAACATATGGAAAAATGCTCAACATCTCCAATCATCAGGGAAATGCAAATCAAAACCACAATGAGATAACACTTAACTCCAGTGGCTGTTTTCAAAAAGTCCCCAAACAAATGTTGGTGTGGATGTGGATAGATAGGAACACTCATACACTGCTGGCAGGATTGCAAACTAGTACAACCTCTGTGGAAAGTAATACGGAGATACCTCAAAGAGCTAAAAGTAAAACTACCATTGGATCCAGCAATCCCACTACGGGGTATCTACCCAAAGGGAAAAAAGGCATTCTATAAAAAAGACACCTGCACTCAAATGTTCATAGCAGCACAATTCACAATTGCAAAGATGTGGAAACAACCCAAGTGCCCATCAATACATGAGTGGATTAATAAAATGTGGTATATATATATACCATGGAGTACTACTCAGCCACAAAAAAATATGGTGAACTAAGACCTCTTATATTAACCTGGAGGGAACTGGAGACCATTCTTCCAAGTGAAGTATCACAAGAATGGAAAAACAAACACCACATGTATTCACTATTAAATTGGCACTAATTGATCAACACTTATGTGCAGATATGTAAACAACATTCATCGGAAATCAAGCAGGTGGGAGTGGGGAAAAGGGGATGAGTAAATTCACACCTAACGGGTACAATGCACGCTATCTGGGGATGGGCACACTTTGACTCAAATGGTACAAAAGCAATTTATGTAACTAAAACATTTGTACCCCCATAATATTCTGAAATAAATTTAAAAATTAAAAAAAGAAATCAGTGGTAGCCAGGGTCTTAGGGGTTAGGGGGAGAGATGAATGGGTGAAGCACAGAGGATTTTTAGGGCAGTGAAACCACAGTATGACACTGTAATGGTGGATACATGACATTATGCCTTTGTCCAAAGCCACAGAACTATACAACACAGAGTGAAACTTAATAAACTATGGACTTTAGTTAACAATAATATATCAATACTGGCCCATCAATTATAACAAATGTACCACACTTATCCTAGACGTTAATAATAGGAGAAAATGAAAGAGGAGAAGACGGACTATATGGGAACTCTGTACTTCCTGTGAAGTTTTTCTCTAAACATAAAACTTTTCTAAAAATGAAGTCAATTTTAAAAAAGATAAGAGCTCATAATCAAAGATAGCCAAAAATATAATGAAATGAGAAACATGCATGAGAATCACAAGAGAAGCTCAAGTACACCAGCTCCTGGAAGTATTACATACGGGCTATAAAATAGCCATAAGGAATGATAAAAATCAGAAAGCAACAAAACCTGATCAAAAAAGACTAAATAGATTTGAAAAAATAAAATAAAATTTCCAGTGTGAAAAAGTATAAAGGCTGAAGTTAAAAATTCGATTGGTAAACTGCAAATATGACGTACCTGAAGAGAGACTCAGATGAGTCTAAAGAAATTATTCAACGTACAGCACAAAGTCAGACGTATGGAAAATATAAAAAGGAAATTAACAGATATGTACTAAATAGTTATATATCAGTAATATATATGAAGGCTTAACATACACTTAATTGGAGTTTCAAAGTTAAAGTGTCACTATTCAACAGACAGCAAACTTCTCAACAGCAGCATGGAAGCCAGAACACATGAATAATATCATTAGAAGTGAGAGAAAATAACTCTCAATTGATAAATTTTTTGTCCTGCAGTAAAAATACGATAATTTTACAATTATATTCACCTAATAACATAGTCTCAAATACATAGAGTAAAAATTAATATAACTACAGGGGAAAATTTATAAACCCACCATTGCAGTGGGAAATGTCAACAAACCTCTCACATGTTAATATGTCAAGAAAATAAAAATATTAGTAAATAGATAATTTCAATACAATAAGCTTGATTTACTAGTCATATGTAAAGACTCCTACACCTATTCACATTCTTCTCAACCAACATGAAACACTTACAAAACCTGGAGGTCTAATGGGCCAAAAAGCAAGTATCAATAAATTTTGCAGAAATGATAACATCATAAGCACATTCTCTTGCCACAAATTAATTAATTAAGAATTCAGTTAACAAAAATGCAAAGTTTGTCTATGCATTTGGGAATTTAAAAGTTCACTTTCAAGTAATTCTGGATCAAAGAAGAAATCATAATGGAAAAATTTTAAATATCTTATATTGAACAATAATAAAAATACCATTTTTCACAATTTGTGGAATTTAGCTTCTTAGAGGGAAATTATACTTTCACATTTTTTTAAGTCTGTTGACATAAAATGTTAAAAATTAGTAGAATAAATATAATATTAATAAAATAACAAACAAATCTAGAATCTCAACAAAGCCAAAAATAGATTCTTTCTAAAAGATGAATATAGTACAGTTGACCTTTGAACATCACAGGTATAAACTGCACGGATCCACTTATACATGGATTTTCTTGTGCGTCTGCCACCCAAAACAGCAAGACAAACCCCTCCCCTTCCTCTTCTTCCTCAGCCTACTCTACTATTATGATGATTCAATTCTACTTAATGAATGGTAAATATATTTTCTCTTCCTTACGATTTTCTTAATAACATTTTCTATTCTCTAGCTTACTTTATTATTAGAATACAGTATATAATACATATAAGATACAAAACATTTGTTAATCAACTATTTATGTTATCAGTAAGGCTTCCAGTCAACAGCAGGCTATTATTAATTAAATTTGGGAGGAGTCAAAAGTTATATGTGGATATTTGACTACACAGGGGGTCATTCCCCCTAATCCCTGCATTGTTCAAGGGTTAAATATACATAAAACTCTGACAAGATTTAGCTACAGAAAAGAAGCAAAACAAAAGTAAACAATATGAAGAACGAAAAAGGGGTATGAAGCTACAGTTATAGCAGAAACTAAAAAGATAGTAAAAGAGTATGAACAAATTTATGCCAATAAATTTGAAAATTTAAATACAGGGCAAGAAAAATGTACAGCAAATTGACTCAAAATAGAAGATTTGAATGAATTTATAACCATCAAAAAAATCGAATCAGTAGTTTAAAATCTTCCCACAAGGTAAATACAATGTCCAGGCAGTTTTACAGAAAGGTTTTATCAAACATTCATAGAACAAGGCCGGGCGCGGTAGCTCACGCCTGTAATCCTGGCACTCTGGGAGGCCGAGGCGGGTGGATTGTTTGAGCTCAGGAGTTCGAAACCAGCCTGAGCAAGAGCGAGACCCCGTCTCTACTAAAAATAGAAAGAAATTAATCGGATAACTAAAGAAATATATAGAAAAAAATTAGCCGGACATGGTGGCTCATGCTTGTAGTCCCAGCTACTTGGGAGGCTGAGGCAGAAGGATTGCTTGAGCCCAGGAGTTTGAGGTTGCTGTGAGCTAGGCTGACGCCACGGCACTCACTCTAGCCCGAGCAAAAAGAGTGAGACTTTTTTTCCCCCCCCAAAAAAAAAACCATTCATAGAACAGATCATTCCAATCTTACACAAAAAAAGAGGACCATACAATTCATTTTATGGGACTGGTCTTACCTTGATACAAGTTTTCCTTTAAGAAAAGAAAATTATAGGCCAATCTCACTGACAATATAAATGTAAAATTCTACACAAAGTATTAGTAGATTGAATCTAGCAAGGTAAAAAAAAAATCACCAAGATATTTTTATTCTAAAATGCAAAGTTACTATGGTAGAAGCTCTATTTAAGATTTATGTAATTAAAGTGAAGAGATTAAAGAATAATACTGTAATCTCAGTAAATGCATAAATTATATTCCACTAAAGTCAATAACCATTGGTGGTAAAAAAAAAAATTAGCAAACTAGGAATAAAAAGGAATATCCTCCTTGATAAAGAGTATCTATAAAAAATGTACAGTAAACATTGTGTTCAATAGAGAAATATTAAAACCATTCCCTTTAGAATCAGAAATGAGACAAGGATGACCGTTATCACCATTTCTACTTAACATTGCACTAGGAACTGCTACCAACACAATAAAGCAAGAAAAAAGAAATAACAATAAAGCAAGAAAAAAGAAGTAACAGGCAAAAAGATTATGTTCAAGTTTGAATTTATAACATCACCATGACTTGACGTAAAAAAGTATTTTTAACCTTATTAGTAGGTACACATTTATTGATAATACCTAACTACTTGCCTGTTCAGAATTTAGCTTTATCTAAACAGTAAGAGAAGTAAAATGGCAAATAAACATATGAAAAAAATGTTTACATTTACATCAACCTCAGAAGTAATCCAACCAAATGAAAATCACAACAAAGATGATATATCAAACATACCCAATTATCAAAAATGGAAAAGTGAGAACAACAGTTATAAGAATGGGCAGATATGGGAACTCTCACACATCAGTGGAGGAAAAACAGTTGGCATTATCTGGTAAAGGTGAACATACTACATGTTTTATTCCTGAAGAATCTCTTGAACATGTGCATCAGCTGACATACAAGAGTTTTCACAGTAGCCTTGGTTTTAGTAGCAAATTTTCTTTTAAAACATCAAAACTGGAAAGAACCCAAATGTCTATCAACAGTTAACTGGATAAACACATGTATAAATGTAATAATATATATTAGAGAAAATAAATCAGTTGCAGCTATACATCAACAATGATGAATGATGAAACATATCTACAGTAGACTAAATTTCATATATTTCTTATGTTTTAGAAATACAGACATTTGTTAAAACCATTAAGCAAGGAAATTTTTAACATAAATTAATGATAGTTGTTTTCTCTGGAATATAGCAAGAGGGCACATGAACTTCTTACTGGTAATATTCCATTTCTTAAGCTATACATTAATTTCAATAGAATATGCTACTTCAGGTGGTACTGAATTTCCCATCACAGATCTCATGCATGTGAGATATTTAGAGAGAGAGAATATAAATATCACATAAGGAATTGGAATTGATTACCCCCACAACTATTTAACAAGATTTCACAATTCTATATCCACCATAATAAACAGCACAATGCGTTGCACATAAAAACAAATAATAACACTAATTGAATGCTGACTTTGGCAGATATTGTTGTTTGCTAACCAACATCCTTTCTTATTCTTCCTTGATAACAGATTCCAATTTTGTTCTGCCATCTATCCTTCTCCCATGTGACTCAGGGTGGGTATCCCAGCTTGAGGGACATCTTTTATTTAATCTAAACTAATCCTATAGTACATTGGTGTGGGGGTAAACATGTGATCCTGTTTTGTCCAAAGAGACATGAGGTAGAGTCTATGCACCTGGGAAAGGTTGCCTCGCTCCTACACAAAAGACCCAGAAATAGATATTCTTTCCTGGTGGTGTCATGCATGGATGCTGCTGCCACGATGCAACCATGAGAAAGATTAGCCTCAAAACTAAGCCCACTGATCCATGATGACAACGCTGAGACAATGAATTAAAGCTGGAGCCCCTCACTTTTTGACTCGTTGGCAAATATTAATAATATGTCACCTTATTGTTTATATTTTCATATTGTTTGTATTTTCCCATTGAAGCCATATTAACTGACGCACTTAACCACGTACACAGGGTTTGCTCATTTAATCTTTACAGCAGTTCAGTAAGTACCATTATTATGTCCATTTTATAGACAATAAAACTTAGGAGAATGAAAGTAAGTTACTCAAAGTCACACATACACTGAGTGGCAAATTCTGGCGTGTCTGATGCCAAAACCCACGCTGTTAACCACCTATGCTGCATATTATTAACTGACATTCAGCGTTCATTCCCATGCCTTCAGGCTCCCCTGTATCTAAGAGCTGGTTTCCCAAATTCCCCTGCAGTTAAAGTTCTAAATTCGGTTCAGCTTCTGTCCATGAGGAGAACTCATGTGGAACTTGGAAGCCAGAGGGAAAGTAAAGGGCCTCTCCCTGTGACCAGGAGGGCCAAAAAGAACATGTCAGTAGATACGAGAGCTTCTGGTGAGCCCCATGTTCCATCATCTTGTCATGTGCTTTCAGAGTGTGAATGGCAGCAGCGGTGGTGGCAGCCAAAGCAGCTTCTTGACCTCTGAATTGTCGCTGTGATTATTTGACCTTGAAATCAGTAGTCCAGAGGCAGCCTCCAAACTGTACTCCTTCAGACTTACCAAGAATTTAACCTCTTTTATTAAATCATGTCCCTCTTAGAAGCACCTAAAATTACTATCATTTCCTGAACTGATAAATCCTGAATTCAATAAATAAGTAAACAAGTACCATTTTGATTGACTTATATTCTTCTAAAGCCCCCAGACAAATAGTTCTATAGCCCACGTGTAATGCAGTTTTATCTTTAGGACATCCTCAGTCAAACGACTTGTTCATCTTCTTTCTTAAACAAAGACAAACTGCTTACTAAACTTTTAAGCAAATACACTAATATACACTAAGAGGCTCTTTCTCCTACCTTCCCTTGGCGAGTGGGAACTTAAAACTGTAGACCAGTGACTAACATCCTTCATGGAACATCTCACCTAGCCCCTTAGATGATATATTTTTGCAAACTTTTACCAAGAGCATAATGCATTCTCCTAAGGTTTAGGCCTGTTCTATATTTCAAAAAAAGTAGACTTTTTTGAAAGAGAAAGAAACATATTGATTCTCTAGGATATTTACAAAATAGGTATTTTCAAAAGGAAGAAGTATTCTAACTCATGAAAACATAATACATCCCTTAATATAATTAAACACCATATCAGAAAGTGTAACCTCACATTAAAGAACTGGATCTTATCACCAAAAAGACCTGAGTTCATATCCCAGTTGAGTCACATAGAGCTGACTGACATTGAGGAAGTCCTTGGGTTCTCTGAGCTTCAGTTCATTCACCCTTAGAAATGTGATGTTTATAACTATCTCCAAAGTTTGTTGTAACATTTAAAAAAAGATCCCATAGGTGAAAATGTCCACTATGAGACATGGTGCATAACAAGCACTAAATAAATGTTAAGTTTTCTCTTATTTCTTAACTATGTTATGGAACAACTCTATTTCCTTCAAAAACTGGTGATAAAGTTCTATGAAGTAGAAATTCTACATTCTACTAATACATAAAATCATATGAAAAGTTTCCAAAAGATTAAGTCAAAAATTTTGTGCAGAAAAGTCACAATTTATCCTGAGACAAATAAGAAGTGGTAGCCCACCAGGTCAACTCCCCCTTGAAATTTTTCAGTATTTTGATCACTCTGACTACCCCCGATCTGTCATCACTCTTCATTCTACGATATTTTGGCTACTCCAACAAACACAAAGCTAGAGTAGGGAAACCCATATAAATAGTCTACATTGCTGCAAATTAAAAAACAACTAAATAAAACACTAGACAGGCATTTCAGAACCTTTATGTGTTATCCATAGATACTGGTACAAATCTTTTATCTAAGCATTACCACTAAAATGGTATTTAAAAATTTTTTAAATGGTCATATATATTTAGTGAAATGTGAAAACATCAACTATTATAATTAACCCACTAAAACTGAAACCAGTACAAAAGACAAGATCACCACCTCAAGATGTTTGGTATTTTCATGTTGACAATAAAGCATGTTGCCTTTCCATTTAGATATATTTATATGTATGACATAAGGATATGCCATAATGATAGAGAGGATTCAGGCTGGCAAATAGTAGCCACAGTGAAAGGTGATAAAAATTCACCCCTCTCCACAGGTCTCAGCTTAGTGTCCATTCCTTTCTTCTCCCACTACTCCCTCCTACAGTCCTGACTCCTGGATTATAGGATTTACAACAGAAATGAGAAAGAGTGAAAAACTAGACAGATGAGGTAAGAAGTGGTAGCAATTGACCAGAATTAACCTAAGTGCAGGTGATGGAGTTAATTGACTTGGCAAATGAAAATGTTATGCTCTGTTGCTCAGAAGAAAATTTTCGTCATGAATAATTCTGATTGCAGAGCACATGGTTACATATCTGACTTAGAAGATATCATTTGGATTATTTAGAAATAGATCTTGAAAACAAACCTCAATTGGCTCTTCACCGCCTTTTACTTGATTTTCACCCATTTCTCCATTCTCATAGCTGCTGCTCTTCTCGACCCATAACTCAGACTTTTCTACAGTCAGTCGGAGCTGGTCTAGATCTGCCTTGATCTGCTTATAGTTATCTACGTCTTGATTGGACACCAGTAATTGCACCTGAAAACAAAAGAATTTCAACTCTTAACTTAGTATGAAACTTCATTTATTCCTGTTTTCTTTATGTTGAAAATTCTTAGTCTTTAAATGTATTTATCTCCTAAAGTTTAATATTTTTAGAATATTTATGAATGCCTTAGATGTGTATTGACCATAAAAACTTACCTGTATCTGTGAACTCTAACCAATATACTCACATGTTATTTAAAAAAAATGTTTTTTAAAGTAAGCCCTAGCACAACTTTTCAAAGTGCTAAGGAGTAATTTAAGATAAAACATACCCTAACTCTAATTTCACTGCTGATATTAATTTTTTTGAGACTCTCTCTGATTGAAAAGAGGTAGAAACATAAAAATAAGTGGAAGAAAATATTGATAGATGCAATCTAAACCTCATGATATACCTTTGTATTTTATTATTATTTATAGGTATTATATGGCATATACATACACATGCATAATCATATGTATTTATATGACTATCCTTTTAATTATTTAATATTCTTTAATATATTCCTGCAAAACTTCCTAATAAAGATCAATGCCCTATTAAATAAAATAAATATTATTGTAATATATATATAAGCACTTAGGTATTATTGATCAATAATCTCAAGATTGATGTCTTATTCAAAGATCACAAAGAAAAAGATTAGATCCATCACAGTTCCTTTCTTTAGGATTTATACATTTTTTAATAGCAACATAATTAATCCTTTCAGGGTTGTTGCCTGTCCTACCCAAATTTATCAGTAAAATTTGGGGTCAAAATAAGAGCTGTGGCAACAAAATTCCTACTATGTTATTATCTCCAGTGCCTTCTTAAATTTTAGTGCCTGTCATTTGCATTAAAAATATTGACTGAAAATCACTTGTGGGGAACTCCTTCTAAAATAGATCATGTCTTGGCATAGACAAGGCCACATCTATCTTTAAAAATAGAAAGTCTCCCCAGGAAAAGCCACACAGTCTCATTAACTGCAACCATGAAGTCAGGCTGGATGTTAAAAACAACATTTTCAGGGCTTCTGCTATGGGACCATTGAGGGCTACTCAGTTTTACCTGCTTAAATGCCTGTAAAACTTCCGCTCTCTGGCTGAAGTGCTTGAACAGTAGCTGCAGGGCTCCCGAGAGCAAAGGGGGGTAGTCGTGCATGATCAGATGAATGAGGACCCGCAAAAACGTCCTGCCGCCTTCATCGTCAAGTTGAACTGGGTTTTTTTCCTTTCTGTAAAACCAAAAATAATTCTAAAGTGACCCATATTTATATAACATCTACACTTAAGTGATTGAAATTGTTTATATGTTCTCAGTTATATCACTTGTTTTCTCAAACTAGGAAGTAAAAAGGAAGAAATTTTTACTTTCCCCCCCCTCATGTAACTGATGAGGAAATAATCACAAAGAAAAACTTGTGTTTGCCCATGAAAGCAGGGGTGACCAATCTAGTTTATCCAAGACTGAGGGAGTTCCTAGGCAAATCGGGATGAGTGTGTCACCTAGGCATAAACAAAAGACAGGCATCTGAATCAATCCAAAAGCATTTATTTAGGAGACATCCTAGGCTGGATGTACACTGATTTTCCCCAGAACCCTGGAGACCCCTCCATGACAGAGGGGAGGGGCGGGAAGACACCGTGCAGGTGTGGGAACCATCGCCAGAGCAGCCACGTGTGGGAGGTGTGCTATGACTCTGAGGAAGATCTCATTGGATGAAAGGTCCATCTATTTTAATGTGAAATCATAACTGGTTCACTCTCTTCTCAGGAAGAATATGTCAATAGAAAAAGATAACAACAAAAACTGGAACGACAATATAAACGCAAAACTAAACAAATATTTGCTAAAGTTTAAAATCCTTTTGGTTCCCTTAATTCTCAATTCTTGTCTGTCTAACAACAACAAATGCAACAAAAAGTTTAGTACAGTAGTCCCCTCTTATCCGCAGATTTGCTTTCTGTAGTTTTGGTTACTCAAGGTCAACCATGGTCCAAAATATCAAATAGGAAATTCCAGAAATAAACAATTCATGAGTTTTAAATTGTGCGCCATCCCACTCCATCCCATCCAGGACATGAATCATCCCTCTGTCCAGGTATCCACGCTGTCTGCGCTCCCTGCGCATGAGTCACATAGGAGTCAGTCCTCTCCGTTATCAGATCGACTATCTCTTTATCTCAGTGCTTGTGTTCAAGTAACCCTTATTTCACCTAATAATGGCCCCAAGGCACAAGGATGGTGATGCTGGCACGTTGTTACAACTGTCTTCTTTATTATTAGTCATTGTTGTTAATCTCTTAATATGCCTAATTGATAAATTAAACTGTATCATAGGTATGTACAGGAAAATACACAGTGTATATGTAGGGTTTGGTACTATCCAGGGTTTCAGGCATCCACTGGGGGTCTGGCAACATATCTACTGTAGATGAGGGGGGACCACTGTATACACTTTTTTAGGTTCTCATGTCAAGTCTATAATAAAAATGAACACTAGAAACTAATAATTTGTAGCTTAGGCATTTTACTTTTTTCTTTTCTGATTGCTATTTTCTGAAAAAGAAACGACTTGAAAACAATAAACATAGGGTTCTTAATAGCAAAGGAGGGTAGTCAGGCCAAAGGTATTTTGTTTTCTTTAATTATGGATATTTCCAATTAGCAGAAAATAGCTTTATTGCTCACATATAAATTTAATGACAACGTTAAAGAAGTTACTTTCTTGCCTCAAATATCTAGGATTCAAGGAAGCAACGCTTTACAAGATGCAGTGATATTTATACCAGGGGAGTTAAAGGGCATTCTTGGACTGTCATTATTTGAAGAAAGAAAAGCAGAGAATTCAGGGAAAAGTTCAATACACTGATCTCATTTCTCTTTTGCCTTTTTTTACCTGACCTAAAGAAAACCTTTGCTTTCTCCTCTAGAGTAAATTAGCAGCTCCATTTCTGGCAGAAATTACGTTAGCAAAAATAGAGGGTCTAAAAATAAATAGATATAGGGAAATGAATAACAACAAAGTATCAATAAAATTCTAAGTAAAATCTTATTCCACAAGTAAGATAAAGAAAGATACATAAATGTTACTATACCTTCCAGCAAACATAGTTTCTGCCTGTGCTGCAATTTCATCTATATCAGGAACAATAGCTGCAAAGACAAACGGTAAAATCTATTCTTTATCTTATCTTAATTAGGAGCCACGATATTCGTAGTTGCTTACTTGAAAATATTTTTGTCTTAATTCCTTGACTCTACCAATTTAATTAACAGTTAAAAAAAAATCACAACATAGTTCCACTTAGACAGAAATGTATATTTCTCAATGTAAACTATGTCTTAAACTAATGTATTGCTTTAGTCAAAGATATATTTAAAAATTCAGAAAGCACCATTTAAAAAGGGCCTGTTATCTGTATAACTATATGTATATATACATTAAATTATACATATAATTTAAATGAGTAACAACAGAGAAAAATAATTTTTTAAAGAATCAAAATATACATACAATCAGCCTTGTTGCTAAATGCTGTTTCCAACCAACATGGTCTTTTTACCTAACTTTAATATGACTAAAACTCCATCCCTTTTCCTTGTGGGACAGGGTGTTTTTTCCTATGTAAACCGATCATGATTCCTTACCGTCCTCCACCACTAACATTTTAAAGACACCTTTCTTAAGATAACATGTTTAAATGATAAATGCACTATTTATTTCTCATCTCTAAAGCATAAAAAGAAAACAGGGCAAGACATAAAAAGGGAAAAACAGTTTTCCCTGGAAAGCTATCCTTTACAGGTACAAACAATGAAAAGAGAGCAGGTAAACCAGAGAGAAAGCGTTTTCTGGGGTGCTCCTAGACTTTCTCTCAGCTACTTTACTGACACTTAAAGCTCATGTTTCCAGAAGTCTGGCTTCTGGGAGCCAATAATTTTTATGCTACTGTCAACGCAACCCGCCAGCAAGACTTTCTGGTTCTGCCATATCATTCCTGGAAATAGCCCTTTGGGGTTCTACACTTCTGGGAAGCAGAAAAACAACATTGTTGCAAATGTGCCAGAAGTGACTTCTCGCTTAGGCAAGCTGAACTCCATCTCTAGAGGCACGCTGCCTTCTGGATGGTACTAATGATTCAGACAGCGGGACATTTGGTCTAGCAACCATTTTAACTACACGCTCACAATCACTGCTTCGTTCCTAATTGATTGATGGACAAAGAAGAGGAGAGTTCCTAAGGTTGTCACAGTGGTTGTGGTTAGAAGAAAGTTTCACATCTGTGTAGAAATCCTATCCTCAGAAAAAGAATTCTGTTCACCGGCTAAATTTTGAATAAGATGAAGTTTCCAACCTGCCACGACTGGCCTGACCTATCCAGGAAAGTGGTAATTTAATTTTTTTTTTTTTGGTTTTCCAAAAGTCCTTCCTATAGTCACAAAATTTTTACAATCATTTGTGTGCTCTTTTGTTGTTATGCTCCAACACTCGGAGATAGAGTGGCTTCATTCTCATACCTTTAGATGTGAAAATTGAAATACAATTCTAGTTTATAACCATACAAAATAAAACACACACACACACACAAAATGAAACCAACAACACATATAGTAGGCCTTTGGGAAATGCTATGCCTTTATTCTTGGATCAGGTGATGGCTTCCCTACAAAATACTCTTCCTTCTGACAACTGCATCTCACACACTGCTCTTTGATTCACGCAGAAAAATTTCTCTTGGATTTTCACCAAAACAGCATAATGCTTAATAGATTTAGACTCATTAGTTGGAGATACCTCAGAGGGAATCCCTGTTCCTTTGCTTGCTAGGAACTAATGGTCTAATGACCATTAGCAAGTAACTTAACTCCTCTGACCTTGGTTTTCTCATTTGTAAAATGGCACAATAAACAGTATCTCAACCTCACAGAGTTGTGAAGATTACAAAGGAAAAAGCATTCACGGGACTTAGCACCAAACAACAGCAAACATCCTCCCCACCATTCTAGGCGAGTTTTTCAATGCTCTGTCTCAGTTCTTTCACATCTTTAGTGGAGATTATGTCTCCATTTTTGTCTCATAAAAATATGATTATGTTTTAAAATATGAAAGGTACTTTCAACTTCTCAGAAAAAAAAAATACAAAGAGTAAATATTATCACCTGATGGTAGTAAAGTATCTGGAGAGCCGTTGGCAGACGTCTCAGTATTTTCACTGTCCTCGCCAAACTCCTTCTTATATATTGACAGCATATATGAGATCCTATAATCTAGTCTGACACTCAGGATAAACTGTAAGAAACATTAAAAACAACATAATTTTCTTTGATGAGCACAGTTTTCTAAATGGCAATTCGTTACACATGACACCAAGCGCAATGTAGCTATCAACATTTCAATGAACTAGTTAGAAACTTTATTTGTAAACCCTAACACTTCAGTTGCCTATATGTTTATCAGCCTTATGACTAAGGAAAGGATGCGTTTCCATTAGCCAATGTCAGGAAAATCTCAAAGCAATTTTTGTAAAGAAAATCTGACTCCCTGTGATTGCTCTCTGAATGTTCCAGGTAGAGGTATTACGTGGGTCTGTGTGTAGAGACGATCATCATGGAATTTCGCTGAGCACTTTGCAGAGCTACCATTGGCTCTGGGAGGAGACTGATGGAGCTGTGACCCTCATTCTTACACAGAAAGGCCAAGAAATCAGCTACAACAGTACTGACTCCAGCTATATCACGATCAGTCCTGGAGCCAGGCTCTAAGGGGATAGCTGAAATAATAGCAACTATACACCACTGAGTTTCCTCATTGGTGTTTGTGTTTCCTTAGGTTTGTGCTCTTGTCGCTGTTCTCATCAACTGACACATGGACATAAACTACAGATCCAGTACTCTGCTAGGCACCACAGGGAATGCAAACACTTCAAGCCCACTGCCCTCAAGAAGCCAATAATTGAGATGGGAAACAAAATATAGCATTGTTAACATAATCAGGAAATTATTGAGGGCTAAATCACGTGTTCTAAATTTAAAGGAGATCAGAGGAGGAAAAACCGGAATGTGCTACAGATCAGAGGTGTGGTTTTTACATAGCTCCTTCCACCCCAGTTTGCCTGGCAGAGGCCCAGTTTAGCCTTTTGTGTCAGCGTAAATACTAACTGCAACCCCTACATTCTCAAATGACTCATTTGACAGTAAGCAACACGGTCTCCCTAGTTTTAGGGAAATTGGCATTACATGGCATCTAAAACACTTATTAACTTTTCGTTGAAGATGAGGAAACATAAAGTTGTATTCCATAAATATAACCAAAATAAAAACTTTTACTCTCTAATATGCCCAATTATGAGAAACAAATGGGAAGTAAATGGAAAGGAGGAAAGGGAAGGATCAAAACTAGGGCAGAAAGAGTTGGGAGAGGGCCAGAGAGAGAGGGAAATAAAAAGAGAGACTGAAAGAGACACACAAAGTGATAGGAATGAGAGAAGAAGACCCAGAAAGAGAAGAGCTGGCAGCAAGCAGAAGACCTGCCAAGGAGCGTGGCTACAAAGAAATTCTTGAAGAGATGTTCCAAGAAAGAAAAATATCCAAGAGCAGCACACGGGCACGGTGAAGCTGACCCAGACACGGGGACTCAAAAATCAGAGCGCAAACAGAGGTTCAAGGAGAATATATAAAGATCCCAAAAGAGGCAGCAAAAACGAATCAGCCCTAGACTGCTGTGCCACAGAATCTCCATCTCATCATTTCTTAGCTGTTTGAGTTTTTTTTTTTTTTAATTCTCCTTTGCTGTAACTGTGGGCTAAAATAAGGTCATGTATTTTAGAGGTTGTCCCATGGGTAGGATGATGTTAAGCTGGGGGCTTGTTAGGTCCGCGGGTCAGGTGACTGCTACCTTTCTCAGTTTAAGAGGAGGAAAACTTAAAGTGATTTTTCAGGGTCATGAACACAGTGTTGGGACGCCTGCCAATATTTGTCAGGATTCAGCCTTTGTAATTCCTAGAGGAACTGTGAAACCTTTTATGATTATAAATCTAATTACTTTAAATGAAAAATGTACAGACCTTTCCAGGACTACTAACCCACTTCTGGTAGCTCAGTATACATTAAATTATGATGAAAGACACAGTAAACTGTATCCAGAATTTCAATAGATACTTGAAAACTCCAAACTCCATTCTCCAAATCTGGAATAAATACTATAATTAAGGTATCATAAAACTGCCTTCTAAACTTAAAAAAAAAAGCATTAAGAATTCACAGCTACAGTAATGAAAAGTTTATCCAATAAACCAGTGGGCATGAAACAATAATTTATCTCCTTTAAATTCACAGATCCAGGTATTAGACTAGGTTATATTTTTAAATTATTCCTAGTCTCCTGGAAACAAAAACACAAAGAGAGATAGTCACATATAAAATACTAAAACCAATGATTAACAATGTTTTAAATAATAAATAAAATTTTATTTGAGTTTTTTGCTATAACAATAAATCTGGATATATGGAATCATATGTGCGATTCCATTAAAAATAGGAAAATGAGTTGGAATTTAATCATTAACTTTACCTGCTCTGAAATCCTTCCTAAATGAAGGTAAAATTCAATCAGGGTCAATATTAAATGAAAAAAAATACATATGAAAGCAGTTCTATCAACCTCAAATCACCCCACATTTGTTAGATATTATCATTAGTGTATTTAATGAAAATGAATAACTGTGATTTATATGTTAATAGTGTCTGTGTGAGATTTCTTACAAGGCTTGCCACTAACTTTAAAGAAACAAAATTAGATCAATAGTATTTCAGAATATTTACTTAGTGATTTGGGACAAAACGTGTAAGAACTTAAATCAACAAGCAAAATCACGTCATTGTCACTTAGTGTCTGTTGTGCAACGCACCTGCAAAATCTCAATAATCTTCAGCTTAGTGTCCATCACGGTCACATCCTCGTGCTCAGCGGGGCTGCCTTGCTTGCTTGGGAGGATGCTGGGCTGTACGTCCGGCACGCTCATGGGGAAGATGGAGCCTCTACTGAGCACCATCTGGGTCATCATCTCACCCACCCCGTGGATGGTCCTCATGACATTGTTCCCTGCCGTGAGAAAAGACCATCAGTCGACCCACACAACACTTGGAGAAACATAGCTGTACTATTCAGCTAGTCACAACCAGACTGAAAACAAGACAGGCAAAGTATTAAAGAGAGGAAAGAATAGCATCAGCACTGCTCTGGTTCTTTCTCTGTACATAAACTTAAGACATTGCGGACACATTCCAAGATGGCAGATTTTAAAATGGAAGTTTACTTCCATAGTATGTGCCACCAACTATCACACCAATAGGCCCTAACTTTTACAATAATGCAAATGAAAGGTTATTAATCGCCAAGATATAGTGAGTTGCAAGTGGGTATACAAAGATTGCATGAAAACACAGAGGTGCTGAATTCCAGCATTGTAATCCTATCCTCTAACCAAGGACTTTTTAGCTTTCCTTTCACAAGACTTGTAAAAAGAGCTTGTGAGGAGGATCCTTACAACTTTACATTGCGAAAAAGAAAGTCTCATCTGTGGAAGAAGTATGTATTAGCCAATATGCTCACTATTATTTCATCCAACTTGAATAGAAAACCATAATTCCAAATCCACCAAAAGCAATAATGTTTGAGGTAATTACAAAAACAAGCTAGTGACAAACATGATCATTTTCAAGCAGGGATCACTTCTGTGTCTTCTCTTGAGTTTGGCTTCTCGGTTGCGGATAAAATTGCACGATCCTTACACGGACCACAAATAGCTGTATCAAAGGATCCTCCTAACACTACAGCAATGTGCGGACTCCGGCCTGACTGCTGTTTCTCACTTCTAAGTTCCTACAATAAACAACAAAGATCCCAAAGCATTATTATCTACTTTCCTCTCTCAACAGAGGTCTTTGCATCGTGGGTGTTCCTGAAGCTTTGCCTCAGGCAAAGGCCTAAGAATCTGGCAAAAAATGTTCCTTTCCCTAAGTGAGTCAGGGCGTAAACCAAGAGAAAGGGAAATGGAAATAAGCTGGGATGAGATAAAACTCTCAGCTCTATGAGAAGAATATAAACTGCGGGAATACCTACAGGATGCAAAGGCAAACAAATAAAGAAAAAGAAAATATTTAAAAGATGACTCAAGAGAATCTGGATGGTCCCGACCAGAATTACCATCAAGCCACTGGTAACTACTATTATTTACACATTGTATTGCACAAAAGATGAAATGCTCTTTAAAATTCATTATCTTATCTATACAGAATCCTAATCAGTATAAGTAAAGAGGATGGTGCTCCAACAGTACAAATCTCAGAGAACACAAAAAAGTAACACTTTTTTTCTAAAGCAGCATATTCTAGGCAGAAATTCACTTGAGTTTTCATTTGGAAGGTCTGAGACCTTTTATTTTATTGCTACATGCATAAGCCAAACAAGAGGATAAGAAAAAATATATACATCAAGGTAATTTTCAAGTTTAGACAAAGTTGAGGCAAAAGGATTTGAGACAGACCCCTTTCTTCTATCAGAACAACCTCGAGGCAGAATGCTTCATCGTCTGTGGTTCTCCAACAATCAGAGCAATAGAGTATATCCAAATCCCTCCCACTGTTTGTTACACCGATTGCAGGGTTGCACATCTGGTTGTTGGCAATGATTTTGAGCTGTCGAAGTTCAACCAGTACATTTATCCAAGGCTTGATTTGAGTATGTGTATGTGTTAGCCTCCAAAAGATGCTTTCTCACCACTAACACGGAACAGCCTCGTTTGTTATTCTTACCCCTGATTCGCACAGAAATCCTTGGCACCCGCGGTGTCTGCATCTTATTTAGATTTGCATGGAAAATAATCATGTAATCCAAATGATTCTTACACAGAAAGTTAGCCCAGACAATTCTTTTCCCCAAATATAGATCCTGTCACCAAGAAATTAAAATCTAGAGGCCAGAACCATAATAGCATGTAACACATGTTGTCAATGAAACCGAGGGGTTCATCTGTTTGTACCACATCCTCAGATGCCTGTGGCATGTGGTCGTCACAAAACTGTCCTGACATTTCCATGTATGGCCAACTCAGAGGGCTCAAATTAAAAGGTGCTATATTTTCTGAATTTGCTTGGTGGTGATGAGAAGTGCTTAAATTGTGAACTATTGTAACTCGAAAAACATAAAGTCAAACACTACATAAATCACAGATGTGCAAAATTTCCAGTATCCATTTTTCCTCAAAAAAATTCTAATTCTAGACTACTGGGATAAATCAGAGATGATCAGTCCTCAACACTGCAAAACAAGAAATCTTTCTCTTCTCAAACATAAGTCATTAATGTTGACTAAAATGTTTTCAGTGAAAAGGCTACTGTACTATTAGTATAACATAAATTCTTTGAACAATCTAATCCCTACAAATGCAGCTTTTCTATGTTTTTTATATTAACCCAGAAGCCAGGGTTTAGATTTATGTGCAAAGTGTACTGAGATGATTTGGAAAAATGGAAGTCGCAAGTCAAAAGTAAGAAGGAAGGAATTGCTTAGAAAGAATGGCATATGGACTTTTCAGGTTCTTTCACTATATGCTTGTGTAGATATTTTTTACTAACTAATTCTTCTCTCAATAGAAAAATCCAAAAGTAAGACAGGTATAGCAAATGCATACTGGGAGTGGTGACTGGGAATGGCTTAGGAATAAATACACTGCTTTGTTTCTTTGATTGTTCCACTGAGCCAAGTTTCTATTATCAATTTTGAGGAAGTGAAAAGCAATAAGGAATTTATATAACACTAAAGCTGTGTTGACGATAATTTAATTTTTCCCTATTCAGAAGTCAATTTATTATGGGGATCACACAATTGGGTTCAACAATCATTAACAGGATTTATACAAGGTATAAAAATTTAACAGAATCTTGATTGAAATTTATCTTAAGTCTGTTCGTATTTATTTTATTTTCATCTTTATTTTCCTATTAGAAACTCTTTTCTCAATGAACACACCAAAAAATGATAATTTGAATTTTTCTGTTGTTTAAATTTCAGATAGACATTTCTGAAACATTCTCGGCATTCATAAGAGATAACAGACATATTTGATTAGAAGAGTTCTGGGAATAACCATTCACAGTAATTTAATTGTTCTATGACAAGTAAAGTCAGCTCAGTGTTTTATAATAAGAGAAGCCAAAAATGGATAATCCAAAACCATTGTTATTTTCCCTGAAATATATTTTATAGTTGGGTTTGAATAAATGCATCTGCTGTTATAATAATTCATTTGAAACAGAACGATGTTAAACTATAAAGACATGACTCAGGAAGGCTTCCTAGTTCCCACCCCAGCTTAGCAGCTCCTTATAAACCTCCACTTACTGGAAAACACCTACGTCTCTAGAACTAGAGCAGTTTCTATATCAAACTTTCTCTGGAGCAGTGCTTCCTCCCAGTGGCTGAGGGTCTGGGTTAAAACAGGACTTTTCCATGTGCAAAGAAAACAAAAACATTAACGTAAGATCAAAGTCTTAATTAAGGTAGTGATAATAGAGTAATAGGTAACATGCCACCAACCTGGATTAAATGGAAGATAAAGACTGAACACCCTGAATTAGATAACCAGCACTCCCAGTTCCAAGTTAGATCACAGTGTTTTGGAGAGCTAGAGACCTAGTTTACAGAGGGTTTTTACTCCATATACTCCAAGTTCCTGGAGGATCCCTCTGCCTGGCATTCTCTTGCCCTCATGGTGACATGGCTTGCTCCCTGACTGCTTTCTGATTGGTGATGCAAGGTCAGTTCTTCAGGTAGACCTCTTCTGGCCACCCTCTCCAAAGAACTGCCATCGCTTTCCATCCATGCACCCACACGCTTTATGTTTTTGTTATAGGTTAGCACTCTCTCACATCCTATTCTATATTTGTTTACGTATTTATTGTATTCCCTCTACCCAGCAAAATAAAAGAACCTAAGTTCCACGAAGACAGGTATTCTGCCTGGTTTACTACTCTATTTCTATCATCTGGAATAGTGCCTGATGCATAGCACTAACCTAATGAATGTTTGCTAAATTAATGCATGAATGGAAGAAAAAAAGATTGGATAAATAACCTATTAAGAAGGGGATGACTTTTTAAAAATAAGCTTCGTATAAAAATGGATCTCATTATATTAAAGGTACTCCATCCTTCAAGTTCAGTTTTTGTTGCTGTCCTTTATACCCTCCAGGTTTTTTCAAAAAACACATATAACTTCATGTTAATTAAAAACATATTTATTAAAAGGAAAAGAAAAATTAATAAAATAGATACCAATGAGAGAAGGGAAAATAATGAAACCTGCCTCTATCAAGGGCATGTCACACTATATGTACTTTACAGGCCGCATACAGCCTTCACCTTGACTGATCCTCACAGCAGAGTGAGGGTTAGAGGACCCACCCACTTTACATAGCCAGAAAGTGGCCAAGTCTCAAATACAGGTCAACTGATGTCACCATGAATCTTTTTTCCCCACACCATGTTGCTTCACTAATAGACTTTATAATTCCAAAAATTTTACACCAGAGCTCAGAAAGCCCATCAAATGTAATTACAGAAAGAAAAAATTCCAATTTTTTTAATCCTTTTTTTGTATTTTTTTAATTTCAAAATATTACAGAGATACAAATGTTTTTGGTTACACGGATCACTTTTGTAATGCTTGAGTCAGGGCTACAAGTGTGCTCATCACCCAGATAGTGTTCATTGCACCCTATAGGTAGGTTTTCATCCATCCCCTCCTTTCCCCTCCCCCATGCTTGATTTCCACTGAGTTTTACTTCCCTCTGTGCACATATGTGCTCGGTGGTTAGTTCCGATTTAATAGTGAGTACATGTGGTGTTTGTTTTTCCATTCTGTAGACAGTTCACTTAGGATAATGGTCTCCAGTTCCATCCAAATTGTTGCAAAAGGCATTAATTTGTCCTTCTTCATGACAGAGTAGCATTCCATGCTATACATATACCACATTTTGTTAATCCCCTCATGAATTGATGGGCACTCGGGTTGATTCCACATCTTTGCTATTGTGAATTGTGCTGTATTAAACATTTGAGTGCAGGTGTCGTTTTGATAAAATGACTCCTTTTTTTTTTTGGGCAATTACCAGTAGTAGAATTGCTGAATCAAATGATAGGTCTACTTTTAGTTCTTTGAGGAATCTCCATACTGTTTTCCATAGAGGCTGTGCTAATTTGCAGTCCCACCAACAGTGTATAATTGTTTCTGTCTCTCTGCATCCAATCCACATCAGCATGTATTATTTTTGGACTTTTTAATAAAAGCCATTCTAATACAGGTAAGGTGACATCTCATTGTGGTTTTAATTTGCATTTCCCTGATGATTAGTGATGTTGAGCATTTCTTCATATGTTTATTTGCCATTTGTCTATCTTTTTTTGAAAAGCTTCTGTTCATGTTTTGTGCCCACTTTTAAATGGGGTTGTTTGTTTTCTTCTTGCTGATTTCCTTGAGTTCTTTATAGATTTTGGTTATTAGCCCTTTATTGGATGTATAGCTTGCAAATATTTTCTCCCATTCTGTAGGTTATCCTATTTACTATATTGATTATTTCCTTAGCTGTACAGAAGCTTTTTAATTTAATCAAGTCCCATTTATTTATTGTTGTTGCTGTGATTGCCACTGGAGTCTTTTTCATAAATTCTTTGTGTAGGCTAATATCTAGAAGAGTTTTCCCTACATTTTCATCTAGAATTATTATGGTTTCATGCCTGACATTTAGCTCCTTTATCCATTTGGAATTAATTCTCAGTGACAAAAGGGACACAAATTATCAAAATCTATGGGATTCACCAAAAGCAGTTGTAGGGGAAAATTCATAGCCTTAAATGCCTACATCAAAAGACAGAAAGATCACAAATTAATAATCTAATGACACATCTCAAGGAACTAGAAAAGGAAGAGTAAACCAGACACAAAGCCAGCAGAAAAAAAGAAATACGTAAGGTAGAGCAGAACTACACAAAATAGAAAATTAAAAAAAAAAAAAACAGGATCTATGAAACAAAAAGTTGGTTCTTTGAAAAGATAAATAAAATTGATAGACCTCTTGCTAGATTAACCAGGAATAGAAGGGAAAGTACCCAAATTAGATCAATCAGAAATGAAAAAGGAGATATTACAACTGACACCATGGAAATATAAAATATCATCTGTGAATACTATGAAAATCTCTATGTACATAAACCTGAAAACATAGAGGAAATGGACAAATTCCTGAAAACACACAACCTCCCAAGACTCAACCAGGAAAAAACAGAACCCCTGAACAGACTAATAATGAGCAGCAAGATTGAAGCAGTCATCAAAAATCTTCTAACAAAAACAAGCCCCAGACCAGATGGATTCAAAGCCAAATTTTACCAGACCTACAAAGAAGAGCTGGTACCCATACTGCAGAAATTATTCCATAACATCAAGAAAGAGGGAATCCTCCCCAACTCATTCTACGAAGCCAGTATCACCTTGCTATCAAAGCCAGGAAAGGACATAACAAAAACAGAAAACTATAGACCAATATCCCTTATGAATATAGATGCAAAAATCCTCAATAAAATACTAGTGAACCAAATTCAACAGCACATCAAAAACATAATCCACCATGACCAAGTGGTCTTCATCCAGAAATGTAAGAATGGTTCAACATACATAAATCAATAAATGTGATTCACTACATAAACAGAAGCAAAAACAGAAACCATATGATCATCTCAAATGCAGAAAAAGCATTCGACAAATTCAGCAACCTTTCATGACAAAAACCCTCAACAAACTATTCATAGAAGCAGCATATCTCAAGTTTATAAAAGCCATATATGACAAAGCCACAGCCAACATCATATTGAATGGGGAAAAGTTCAAAGCATTCCCACTAACAACTGGAACAAGACAAGGGTGCCTACTGTCACACTTCTATTCAACATAGTGCTGGAAGTCCTAATCAGAGGAATCAGGCAAGAGAAAGAAGTAAAGGATATCCAAATCAGGAAAGAGGAGGTCAAACTATCACTTTTTGCTGATGATATGATCTTATATCTAGAAAACCCCAAACACTCCACCAAAAGACTCTTGGAATTGATAAATAAATTTAGCAAAGTCTCAGGTTATAAAATCAATGTATATAAATCAGTATCATTTCTATACAGCAATAACAGTCAAGCTGACATCAAATCAAAGACTCAATATCATTCACAATAGCTACAAAGAAAATAAAATACCTAGGAATATACTTAACCAAGGAGGTGAAATATCTCTACAAAAGAACTATGAAACACTGAGGAAAGAAATCACAGATGACACAAACAAATGGAAAAACATATAATGCTTATGGATCAGTAGAATCAACATTGTTAAAATGTCCATACTATCTAAAGTGATTTACAGATTCAATGCAAGCCCCATTAAAATACCAATGTCATATTGTACACAACTAGAAAAAATAATTCTATGCTTTGTTTGGAACCAGAAAAGAGCCTGAATAGCCAAAGCAATCTTAAGTAAAAAGAACAAATCTCGAGGAGTCACGTTACCAGATTTCAAACTATACTACAAGGCTATAGTAACCAAAATAGCATGGTATTGGCACAAAAATAGAGACTTCGACCAATGGAGCAGAATAGAGAACCTGGATATAAAACCATTCACATATAGCCAACTGACCTTTGACAAAGCGGACAACAATATACACTGGGAAAAAGAAGCCCTAATCAATAAATGATGCTGGGAAAACTGGATAGCCACATGCAGAAGAATGAAACAGGATCCATATATCTCACCACCGCAAAAATTAATTCAAGATGGATTCCAATTAAAACCATATACTGAAAATGTGGAATTACTATTGATCATATAATGAATTTGTTCATATTATTCTCAAGTAGTCTTATCCAACTAGCTTTTATTACATATGATGAGCCACACACTACCAGTGGCATTTCGCTTATACTACACCATTTAATTTAATGGGCAGCCCTTGTTCAGAAAGTATTCATAAAGTAACTAATGCTCATCTGGCTCTGTATCAAGGACATCCAGCTAAGAGAAGTAGAATTTACAATATGGTTAGGAAAACATAAAACGTGTTAATAAAAAAAAAAAGATTAAGAACAAGTACAGGCAGATGAGACGGTAATAGCACAGCACGGACAGTACACAAAATTGCTTAGGAATTTTTTTTTTAATTAGAGAAATTACCTTAGAGTAAGGGGAGTGAAGGACAGCTTCACTGAAGATAAACAATTTTGCAGTAGGCTTTGAATGAACTGGAGGATTTAGATTAGAGAAGTATAATCTTTGTCAAATCATGTCACCATGCTATGTTTAGAATCTGAATCCTAATGAAATATGTTCTGGTTTCTTGTAAGAATAAAATTATGTGTTATGTGCAAAAATCCAAGAAGAATAAAAGGTACCATGTAATTGTGAGATATTACTTTAAAAATGAAAAGTAGAGGACACGTGCATGCTTTCACTGCACCTCTGAAAAATAACTCTTCTCCATTTAATTATGTTCCATTATGTGGTCACCACCTCACTAATGAACACATCATGTAATAATGAATGGTAGCTCATACAGCAAGATTGACACACAATATCGCCTCTAAAAGGAGATTTCCTTCAGAAGAGTGATTTATTAAGAATACTTAATGGACAAAGCATATGATACCTAATTTTCTTCATTTTAAACAAACGATCACTGAATACAGTGTATTGATAGACTGTTTTACAGATTCCAAGTTCCCAAGGGCTTAGAAATAGACAAAACAAAAACTGGCCAAAAACATGTAACCAAAGTGTAGCAATGTTATTATCCATCCTTTTTTGTGTATCGAGTAGACTACTTAAAAAAAGCTACTTTCCATCCCACACAATAAAAAAATATTATTCAAAGGACGAATTGAAAAAGCAATTCATACAAAACAGTGGCTGGTTCCGCACCTTATTTTGGATTTCATCATTGTCAAATATTGACAAAGTCATTTCAGTATTCCAAACCTCAAGATTTTAATTTGCGTGCTCCTTCTATCTGAGCCCCAAAAAGAAAATTACTTTGCAAAACTGATCTTTAATTCTTAATAGCTGTTAATAACATGATAAATGAATTTACATACTGTTTTATAATGTAGATGTAATTTACTTACAGTGAGACACAGATCTTAAATGAAAGGTTTAAGCAGTTCTCACAAAGGCATATGCTGTCTAAACCACACGCCCATTGGAGAGAGAATATGGCCATTACCCCAGAAGGCTACCTTGGTGCCCTTTCGGTCAATTCCCCTGACATTCCTCCCACCCCCAGCACCAAAAACAACCACTTTTCTGATTCTTCGTACCACAGACACATACACTGGCTAATACAGAGTTTCATAGGTATGATTTCAGTTAAATGGTTATAGCCAAAGAGTGCTTGTTAATTAATCAGTGTTTAAGTATAGAAAGGCCTCTAATTCTTTGCTGCTTTGTTCTTGCCTTGACCAGATCAGTATTTTTGTGAATGACTTGGATGAAGTCAGACACAATGTTTCTCAAATGCAAAGAAAACATGAATCAAGGAAGGATAACTACTATAATGAATAACTCTATCAAATTCCAAAACCACATCAATAGGTCGAAAACTAATGGGTTAAATCCAACAAGGTGAAATCAAAATATAAAAAGCACTACACTTAGGTCCAAATAAAACCAACTCAAGTATATGATTGGGGAAAATATGATGTGAAAGAAAACAAATTAGAATTTTAGTTGAGTTCAAGTTCAGTAGGAATCAATACTGTGTCATCATTACCAAAACACTCATTTTCACCTAGACTGCATTACGCAAGTGTTCAGAATGAAGGAAAAAATACCTGTCCTTGACAAAATTAGATTAGAATCCTAAGAAGAATTGTTAAAGGAACTGCAGACAACCACACAGAGCACAGGAGAAACCCAGGTGATGTGCTAGCTATTTTCAAACATAGAAAGAACAGACATGTGGAAGTGCTGTTGGATTTACATGTGGTTCCAGGGAAGAGAAGTAGGGCTGCTCGTTGGAAGTTAAAGGGAGGTATATTTAGGATATCTAACAAAAGAGACCTAATAATGAGGGTTGTGAAAAATGAGAAAGGCCTGCCTTTTGTAGCAATAAAATCTCGGCCACTCCAGGTATTCAAGGAGATGCTAGATGACCATTTGTAATGGGTGTTGTATGAAGATCTGAAGTTCACACATTGTGTAGATGATTTCCATGATTCCTTTAATAGATTTATTGTTTTGTAAATCTATGTCTGGGTTCCAATAATAAGTTTCATTGGAGGTCCTTGGTGGACTCTCTTGACCAGAAATTGAGAGAACTGGGGAGCCTATTTCAGTGTGTATTATTTCAGTGTGTATTAACACCTTAAGGAGTCAAATTTTGAGGTTCAGGTAGTATATCTAATTAGAGGAAATAATTGCAGTAGACAGAATGTTAGGATAACGTGGCCCTCATTAGTCATTCTCATTATTTCTGAGGCCATTGTAGGGATAGATCCTGCATGATTAACTCAGGCAATATTAGTGGCTCTTCCCAGGTGTCAGGAATAATGCCTAAACCCATTCATATCACTCCTAGGTAACTACAGAGGTTTCTGAGTTACCCTATCGCAGAAAGAATAGGAATGAACTCCTTCACACTAAACTGCAGGACATACTTCACCCACTGTGTGAATGATACCTTTGGGAAACCAAAACCCAAAAAACCATAGATAAAAACCACAAACCTCTGTTTGTGACACATCCCACAGAACCACAAACAGACCTAGAAGCAGAGACTGCTGCCACTACAGAATCAAATTAATTACAAAATATAATAAAAATAATGGTATGTACTATAATTATATGTGAGTAAACCCCCCCATTGAGAGAGCCATAAGAAAGTTACAGTTACTTTGTGTCTTACGTAAATTAGGTGCAACATACCCATTAAGTCCTCCTGAAGTTTATCAAGCTACACAGTTAAAAAGTAAATATTTGAACTATATTTCTCTATTAAGATGGTACATCAACAATCACTGAAAAGAAATAATATGAATCACTAAAACTGCTAAAATAAAATCATGAAACAAAATACCAGGATTTTTTTTAATATAAACTGACATTTATCACATTATCTCCCATTCATTTTAAGTTTGGAAAGCCAAACTAAAAGTTTATAATAATACAATCACATATTTGGAATGCTATGGTCTAAAAAAAAATTTTGTGATTCAAATACATACATATTTGTATAAAGCATATAATTTACATGCATTCATTAAATGCATTTCACTCAATAATTATATTTGAAAATCAAGTAGGTATACAGTGGTATATTAGACATGGTACAAGTCACCTATGGAACCAGATATAGAATCTATTTTCATAGTTTTTCCCTCCCACTTTGAATCTCTCAATCAATAAATCCGAATCTTTATTATTGAATAATCTAGATAGTAAGTCTGAGAGTCACGACGCCTTTTATAAGTCTACAGGAAAAGACAGACATAAAAAATAATCATGAAATTAACAAAAGAAAGACACAAGTATATATTGGAATATTAGGGTGTCTAAACATTTTTGTCCTTCAAATGCATACATGCTTTATAAGGCATGCCACTTACATACATTCCTCCTAATGATAAAAGAAATATGAAATATGAGATACAGAAGAAGCTCATAGAAAGGTGTCTAAGGAGATAAAATGGCTTAATATTACTGGGGAAACAGCAAGAGACAGAGCTGGAGATGTGTAACTCAGATTATGAAGACCCTTGGGCACCAATTTAAAGAGCTGCATTATTATTCTCTGGAGATGCTGAGAGCTGAAGAAAGGGGTAGAATATGGGATTTAGAAGGAGCCTTATGTTAGAATGTGGAGAGTGAGCCAAAAATAGAGCCAGGCAGGACGATCAGAAATCTACTGCAGGAAAGGAAGGGGAATACCCAGCTTCAAGAGATACTTAGGTGGCAAAACTTCTGCGACTGAAACTTTTCTGAGACAAGGCAAATCACAATTCATAAAGAAAGGATTCTTTGTTTAAAAAAATTTTTATCTGACCTGAAAAATCACCAAGCTAAATAAAAACTCATTAGTAAATACATGATGTTTCACACTGAACTTTCTTAGGAATCTTGGAAAAAGTAGAAAACAGGGTCCTTGTACATGAGGAAGTCATCTGTGTACAAAGACAGCAGTATAGAGGGTGACGTCAGCAAGACGGCTGACTAGAGACACCTGGCATTCGCAACCCCCACCCCAAAAGAAAGGACCAAAGCAATGAATAAACAGCTAAGATTTGACTGGAGTGACACGGGAGGGGAGCAGAGAGGCACCTGTGGTGATTGGAAGTGCAGGAGGAGGGCAGTGGGGAGGCACCGGCCTCTGCAGCTCCCTCTCCCCCTATCATATTGGATCTGCCTACAATCAGAAGGGACTTCCCCTTATGGGCAAAGGTCAGCACAAGATCCCTACCAGAAAACCCCTGCAGTCCTCACAACAGCAGAACCCACAGTCCTTGCAAGCCCAGAGCCCAGTTTGGAGAGCTGCCAGGAATTCATGCGACTGCACTGCTCTGGATTACGAGCACAAGGTGTGCACCCCCCACCCCCATTCCCACCACCCCCTGTAAGCCAAGCTCCTGCAGCAGGTGCTGCCCTCTGAGACCAGAGCCACCTCTGGAGTGCGCCCTGCTCTGGAGGCCAGCAGCCACGGCACCTCTCCAGCACTGGAGCTCCATCTTCAATACACCAAGCCCATACTGGCGGGTAAAGAAAATGAGTTATATACACAATGAAATACTGTTCAGTCAAAAAAAAAAAAAAAACGAATGAAATCCTGTAATTCATGGCAACATGAATATAACTAGAAAACATTATGTTAAGTGAAATAAGCTAGGCACAGAAAGTTAAACACCACATGTTCACACCCATATGCGGAAGCTAAAAACAGTTGATCTCATAGAAGTAAAAAGCAGAGCAGAGGATACAGAGGCTGGGAAGGGTAGGGGAAGGAGAGGGATAGTGAGAGGTTTGTTAAAGGATACAAAATTACAGCTAGATAGGAGGAATAAGTTCTAGTGCTCTGTATCAGCAGTCCCCAACCTTTTTGGCACCAGGAACCAGTTTAATGGAAGACAATTTTTTCAGAGACCCAGGGTACGGAGTGGGGGAGGATGGTTTCAGGATGATTCAAGCACATTACATTCATTGTGCAGTCAGACCTCTCTGCTAATTTTAATCTGTATTTGCAGCACTCCCCAGTGCTAGCATCACAGCCTCAGCTCCACCTCTCGGGCATTAGGTTCTCTTAAGGAGCGTTCAACCTAGATCCTGAGGATGCACAGTTTACAGTAGGGTTCGTGCTCCTATGGGAATAACGCTGCCACTGGTCTGACAGGAGGAGGAGCTTATGTGGTGATACAAGTAATGGGGAGTAAATACAGATGAAACTTCACCCACTCGCCTGCTGCTCACCTCCTGCTGTGTGGCCTGGTTCCTAACAGGCCACCGGCCGGTACCAGTCTACGGCCCAGGGGTTGAGGACCGCAGTTCTATAGCACTGTAGGATGACTATAGTTAACAATAATATATTATATAGTTACAAATAGCTAGAAGGAGGATATTGAATGTTCCCAACAAAAAGAAATGAGAAACGTTTGAGATGATGGAATGCTAATTACTGTGCTCTGATCACTATATTTTATATGTATCGAAACATCACTGTGTGCCCCATTAATGTGTACAGTAATTATCTGTCAATTAAAGACATTAAAAATAAAATAAAATTTTAAAAGAAAGCAGTACAATAATAGTAGAAAGAACATCAGCTGTAAAGCTGTAGATTTTTTTAAAAGAAGGAAGAAAAAGAAAAATAAATGAAACCTGAATTCAAAAATTCCAGGAAGAAGAGACTGGATGAGGAAGAGGAGATAAGACAGTATGAGAAAGAGGAGACCAGACCAGACAAGACCAGACAAGCAAGAGGAGATGAAACGGACGAGGAAGAGGAGACCAGATCAGATGAGACCAGATGAGGAAGAGGAGAACAGATCAGATGAGACCAGATGAGGAAGAGGAGATCGGACCAGATGAGGAAGAGGAGACCAGACGAGAAGAGGAAGAGGAGACCATACCGGACGAGGAAGAGGAGACCAGACGGGAAGAAGAAGAGGAGACCTGACCAGAAGAGGAGATGAGACCACAAGGGGTTGGAAATCACCAGGACAGTAGCTGTGGCTCAGCCCCAAGGCCAGCCTGAGGACACCTTTGGAGAAGCTGTGGGAACAATCATATAGGCAGAAAGAAGGTGTCTGACTTGCCTAATGGCTAAGACCAGAGACTCTGAAGTCAGGCCTGGTTTTGATTCTCAGTTTCATGAGTTAAGATTGCCTTGGGCAGATTATGTAACTTCTCTAAGCCTTAGTTTCCTCATCTGTAAACAAGGTAAAGAACAATATCTATTTTATAGGATGGTTCATGGGATCTGAATGACGTATTGCATATTAAGGACTTAACACTCTCTTCCTGTTCCAGTCCGGTCTCCTCTTCCTCGTCTGGTCTGGTCTCCTCTTCCAGTCTGGTCTCCTCTTCCTCATCTGGTCTTATCTCCTCTTCCTTGTCTGGTCTCGTCTGGTCTTGAATTCTTGAATTTTTGAAGGCCAGGGATAGAGTGCTATGGTCTAAAATGTCCCCTCAAAATTTATATTTTGAAATGCTCATGCCCTCATGGTATGAGGACATGGGGCCTTTGAGAGGTAATTAGGTCAGGGAGCAGGAGCAGATCCCTTATGAAAGGGATTAGTACCTGCCTCATTCTGTTTTATGTTGCTATAACAGAATACCTGAGACTGGGTAATTTATGAAGAAAAGAGGTTTAGTTGGCTCACGATTCTGGAGGCTAAGAAGTCCAAGAAGCATGGCACGAGCATCTGCTCAGCCTCTGGTGAGGGTCTGGTGCTGTGTCAAGACATGGCGGAGAAGCAGAAAGGTGAACAGGTGTGTGCAAAAAGAGGGACCAAACACACAAGGAGAAAACTCACTTTATAACCACCAACTCTTGTGGTAACTAATCCAGTTCCAGGAAAGCAAGCAGTCACTCATTCCAGAGAGATGGCATTAATTTATCATAAGGGATCTATCCCCATGACCCTAACACCTTCCACTAAGCCCCATCTCCCAACACTGGCACACTGGCACACTGGCAATTAAAATTCAATGTGAGCTTTGGCATCCAAATCATAGCAATGCCCTGATAAAAGAGTCCTGAGCCAAGCACAGTGGCATGTGGCTATAGTCCCAACTACTCAGGAAGCTGAGGTGGGAGGATCGCTTGAGCCCAGGAGTTCAAGACCAACCTGGGCAACATAGTGAGACCCCATCTCTAAAAATAAATGAATTAATAAATAGCATCTTGAGAGAGACCCCTCACTCCTTCCTCATGTAAGGACACACCTAGAAGGCACTACTTATGAACCAGGAAGCAGGCCCTCACCAGACACTCAATCTACTGGCCATGATCGTGGACTTTCTGGCCTCCAGAACTGTGCAAAATAAATGTTGCTTATCAGCCACCCAGTCTGTGGTATTTTTATTACCTCAGCCCAAACAGACTAGGACAATTAGTCTGAAGAGAGATCTCTAGCAGGGTCACACATCCATTCCTGAGCCACCCATGGGAACATAAAGGCCCAGCCCCTTCGCCCTAATGGAGACAACTTCGAAGGGACATCCCAACTTCAGGCCTCCCAGAGGCCTCCACTAAGACTGTATCACAACCCAACTTCCCCCTCTGCCCAGCTTGCCTCTTTCCCTCCCATTCCACTGGCATTGATCCTACCAGCCCTCCCTCATATGTCTCCTTCATGCTAATCTCTGTCTCAGAGTCTGCCTCCCAGGCAACACAACTGGCAATAAGTAACTCGGAAGCTGCTGAGGGATTGTTGTTGTTATTTTAAAATCAGTGGAAAAATCTCAAGACCTTATGAGAAGAACGTGTTCATCTGGGATAAGACACACATACACGAAGGGACAAGAGAAAACATGTCACATATACATGTGCTGCCTCTTCTTAGAGTCTAAAGCTTCCTTTGATATAAGCAGGATATCTGGATGGAGAGAGACGGTGCAGGAAGAAGGGAACAGCATATGGGAGATAGGTAGGTGTCAGGGAAAAGATACATAGTGGAAATAAAACAGTTCTGTTAGAAGCAAAGGGACCTCAGTGAAAGCAGAAAGATGAGGGTGGACAGATCGAACAGGGCTGTCTCAAGGAGAATAATCCTGAATGCTGAGAGAGGCAAAATGGTGCGGGGAAAAATTAAGTCGAGAAATCAATGAAAGAGATTTTCAAATGATGAATGGTAATTGTGGTATTTTCTCTTTGCAAGTAAACTTTGCTAACACTTCTTAGCATGGTGAACTCTACTGCAAACTTAAATACTTTGCAGAGACATGGAGAGTTCAGTCTGATGAAAAATTAAAAGGAGATAAACACTGGGAGGAGTCTTTAAAATGAAGCTAGGTCATACCTCAGGCTCTTTGGTTTTGATCCTTGTCCTAAACCTTTTTCTGTTCTTTCTTGTCCCCCGTCTCCACCTATACACCTCCTCACACCCAGGTAAGTCTTTTCCTCCCTCCCTTCCTTCCTTTCTTTTTTCATTTTTTTGTAAGACACTCTGGTTATTTTCAGTGAACTAAGGCTTCTGATTTCAAGACATTCAGGACAAGACACCAGTGTCCCTACAACACTGTCCCAGTGTCCCAGCTGTGACACAGTCACAGCTGTATTAATCAGAAGATATGCTTCATAGATACTTGCTAAAAAGACTGTTTCGCAATACACACCAAAAAGAATGCCATTCAAAGAATGAGGGAAAATTACACTGAAATAAATAAACTGAAGAATCAGTTTTTGAACTGAAGAAGATTGTAAAGATCATATTTAGACTAGCCTCATAGTTTTATAAAAGAAGAAAATGTTTTCTGGCAGATTTTTTTGTCTGCAAATATTTTCTTCCTTTCCCACCCATGTAACAATATTAAAAAAAAAATGTTTCTGCCCCACCTCCCATCTCAATTTCCCTTCTCCTTTTTAACAGTAACTATGCTGCCAGAAAAAGCATTTTAAGGTGGGTCATATGAAGTCCCTGCCAAGGGAAAAAAAAAACAAGTTGAAGAAGAAGCTTGTTCTTTGCCACTAGATGGAGAGTTCACGTCCTCATACTTTCTTCCCCAAATCCCCCAGGGCAGGGTGCTCCCAGACATACACGTATCCAAAGGCCCTCTCACCACCCTGCCTCCTTGTCTCTTCCCTACCCAGGCTGCATTCACAGGGCCACAAGTCACCCAGCACGGCTGTAATTCTGTTAGGACAGGAGGATAATTTCAGGCTGTTGTGGTTGCCTGTATCTCTTTCTCTAAGACCAAAGCCACTTCATCTCCAAACCTGAAACTTCAGAGAAAAGAAATTGTGCAAGTAAATGAAATTCTCCACTGATTTTTTTAGTGATTTCCCATTTTTAACATCATAACATTTATGCCAACAAAAGAGATTATCTGGTTACTGACTGGAAACAGGCCCACATTTCAGTATTTAACTATGGAAACTCCCAAGATTTTGGAGTGGAAAAGAAAACTGATAGAAGATAAAAAGACGCTATAGTATTCAGCCCTAAGTTGGTCTTTGGGGAGTTTTTGATATATCGCCTTTTCAAATTATGGTGAGTTCAAAGATGGGAGACAATTGTGAATGGAAATGACTGTGGTGTTCTAGACTAAATATGCCCAAAGTTTACTCAGTGGTGAAGACTTTATTGCTCCATGTTGGAGGTTTAAACTTGAACCCCAGTCCCATTCCAACAGCAAACACAGATAAGTAGAGCAACATTAACGGGGTGACTAAATAATGAATCAGACCCAAACTGTGTCCAGAGTGTATCAAGTTCTCCACTCTAACCACATTTGTGCTCACATGGAGATGATACTTACTCTTACAATTCAGATTTAACACATCACATGTTGCTTAATAGAAGGTGTATAAGTGGGACTCACATTTGTCCCCAACTATTTAAATGACTCTCTAGTAGAACAAAATATACCCATCCTATTGTTTAAAAATCAAAGTGATCTAAATTATTAGTACTATAAATCTTTGGATTGTATATCCTTTGGCAAGCATAAAAAGAAAAAAAAATTGTATAATTTTAAAAATGAAATGTTTGCAAAGAATACTGAAAATATTCAGTTTATCAGCTGGTATGTGCATTTGCTTTTAGCTTCTATACGTGACAAAGAAGAGCACTGGTTGACATAATCCTTCTACTCAAAAGATCAATTACACTGAACGGTGCCCGGGCATTTTAAATCACTGAGAGCAAATGATAGGTATTAGGCAAAGCAAATTGACTCAACAACATAGCCTGCTGGGAGTGAATACATTTGTTTGAAAACAATATTTCTTTTCTTAAGTGAGTACACGGCCAAGGAAAGGTATTGGATCGATAGTTCGAAGACGTGAATCTTCTGTTTCGCTACAGTGAAGGCCAGGGCAGTGCCAGCTCCCTGTGTCTGCATTTGAGAGTGCCTCAGTAATTCCTGAAAGGACCACCTCTAGGGCACAAAAATGAAAAGCTGCTTCTGAGCCTAGCAATTTCTGCTGAGCGTGCCAACTAAAAGCCACCATGAGGGTGAGCAGCCACAGCCTGGCAGCTACACTCAGACCCCCAACAAGCTCTAGGATGAGGGACAACTCGCAGTGACACTGAGGCAGGCTGCACTGTCACCAAGGACCCAGAACAGGGAAACTTCCGTAACTGCCACTTTCCAAGCCAGCCACCTCCACCACCTCAAGCGCTAATCGCTGGCATCTAAATCTACAGGATTTCCCAGAAGAACAATTGACTGCTACGTGTGCACACCCTACTTAAGACTGGCGCCACTGAGGCTGGCACAACATGGGACTCCAGGAACCGTAAGCCTGTTCCTTCTAGACAGGCCTCCTCCTCCGCTCCCCTGCGTCTGACCTGCCAAACAATTGCCAAACATTTCTCTGCATGTCCAACCCCAACTGTGCCGGAGTAGAATCAGTGAGTGAGAAGTAAGGAAGGATAAAAAAGATCTGGTTCTATTGCATAAAATTTTCCAGACGTGGTATGAGCAGAGAAAACTGTATCATTTACTTGAAAGAACTAGTTTTTCTAGCAACAATGTTTATAAAATTACTTTCTATTTTTTAAAACCTGTGCTTTGCAACTGACTTCCCAATGAAGATAAAGTTTTATTAAAAGAGGAAAATATCTATGGTATTTAGAGGTGTCCACAAGAAAAAAAGAGGAAAATATAATTGAAATTATTTGCCTATAAAAGAGCCAAGATGATGACACACTGGGTATTGTAATGCGGCAGCGCTGCCATGACTCCTACCAGTCAGCCTTTAAAATAACAGTTCCTTTTCCCCCAGGTACTCTCCATAATCTGGGATTTCCTTTCTAGCATCAACCCCTTCTCACCCTGCACCACAGGAATTTTTCCCATGCTTGACAATCCTGTCTCCGCTTTTGGAGATTGCAGAAATGTGTTCCCTCTTGCTTCTTTTGTTAAGAATTTATAGAGTCTAACACTTTTGTTAGGAATTTATAGTCTAATAGAATCCAGCTATAACAACACATCTCCTAGTAGAGTTGTAAGGTAATTCTTTAAGCTTGAACTGTCACCTTGCATGAAATAAATCCTTTTCCTACCAGGTTAATTAAGCTCTTAACTTTTTTTGTTTTAAAAAACTTTCAAATTTATGGGAAGAGTTGCAAGAATAGTACAAAGAACTCCCACATAGCTCTGCCCAGATTGATTAGATTCACAAATTCTGCCACATTTGTATTTCTCTCTCTGTCTACACATACACACACATACACACACACACAATCTTTCCTGCCCTATTTGAAAGCTAATTACAGACATTGTGACCTTTCAACCCTCAATTCTTCAGCATGTATTTGTTAAAAACAAGTACATTCTCTTACTTAACCACAGTGCAATTATAAAATCAGAAAAGCTACAATCCATATTCAGATTTTATCAATTGTGCCAATAATGTCTTCTATAGATAATATGTTTCCTGATCCAGGATCGAATCCAGAATTTCCTATTGCGTTTAGTTGTCATGTCTCCTTATCTCCTTTAATCTGGAACAGCTTCTCAGCCTTCCTTTATCTTTCCTGACACTGATATTTTTGCCACATATCTCTGTTCTTTATTCTCCCCTCAGGAACCAAAGTGATCAGATCACATCAATCCCTTCTCAAATCCCTCCAAAGATTGCCCTTTCAATCTTGGAACAAAATTCTTCCCTTCCCTCACTGCATCATCCTACTTTATTTTTCTTCATAGCATGATCTGATGTTACTGTATATATTCATTTATTTGATAATCTGTTTCTCCCAGTAGGGAAGGGTAGAAATTTTGCCTACTTCTTTATTAATTGTCTACCCTGTGGCTAAAAACTTTATCTCATTCATTGTTTATTCCCAGTGACTAAAACAGCCACTGGCATACTGCATTTGCTCAATAGATTCTTGTTGAACAGGTTAATTAATGATTCTCAGATTGCTGAAAGAATGATTAAGATATCCAGAGGTGAATGAGATTCACTAGAAAAGATGAGAATTATTTTTTAAAAAAAAACGCATGCGTCTTAGAGGGCAGATATGGATAGGACAGTGGAGAGTGCAAACAAGCTATTAACAAATTTTCCAAAAAAAAAAAAAAAAATACTTTTATTCAGGGTGAAACCCTGAAAGCAGACTGTAAACACTGAGACCAAAAGTCAGGATCAATTTCTACCTTTTTAAGAATGGTTTGGTTTAAAGGCAACTGGAGATTATAAGAAGCATGATTCATACAGACATTTCAAGTGTTATGTATCCTCTAGGACTATTAAAAGAGTCTCTCACTAGTGAGATTCAGGCAACAAAATCTGTACAGACCACCCACATATCCCTGCTCTTTGATTTACCACGGAAGTTCTTGGTCTCTGCTCTGTTCTCGTTCATACATTGTTCATAGACTTCTATTTTTTATAATATTTTAAACTTGCATAAAAGATGCAATGATGGGAAAGAACACTCATAGACCCTCTCCTTTTTTCTCCATTTGTTTTCACAATCCCTCCCTCAAAGCCTTATCACTCTCTCTGAATATATACTATATATAACAGTTTTATTGTGCTATGCCTTGGAGATTGCCATTCTGGACAATGTCACCATATAGATTCAGGTTGTCGTTTATTTCCAGAATGGTTTTTTTCACTGCAATTATAAATATCCCTTCTGTTCCATTACATTGTTTTTCCTCTTCAGGAACTCCAATTGTTCACATGATGGCTCTTCTTTGACTTTCTTCCATTTCAACCACTTTCTCTCTCACCCACATTACTCGTTTCTTTATATCATTGTCATTCTCTTCATTGTTCTCCTGCCTTCCCTCAATGTCCCTTTTTACATTTTCATTCAAATCTATTCTCCCTTTGATCCCGATAATTTAGTATGTTGTTTCTAAAAATTAATTAATTAATTAATCAAGTCAACATTTTATTCTTTTTCTTTTCTAAGTTAAATCAACTTTCACTTCATTTTTCCTGGATTTTGGTCCATTTCTGACCTTAGCTTTTTAATTTGTGATTCAAGGTGTTTTCCATAGCTCAATGTTTGCTTGAAGACAATTAAATTCCACTAAGAGTATCATGTTACAATATTCTTCTGCTTCATGGTTGCTTTTCAGAGAGGTATTTCCATCCACTGAAATGTTTCGATTTTCCATCCTGTTTTGTTTTTATGATAGTTTCACACAGTGAGACCAGTGACATCTGTGCATTTTGTGGACAGGCTTGACAATGAGCAGGTTCACATGATCTCTAGTTCAAGAGCTCCCTTTCCTGACAGAGACGTGAAGTGCAGTTTCTTTAAAGTGTGGCTTTTGGTAGGGGGCAGTGGAGGAAGAGTTTTATGTCCATCAATTTTTTGGTTTTCTTTTTAATCTTGTGGTATTTTAGATTTCCCCCATCTTGCCTCTTTTCCCTTCACCAACAAGACTCCAAAGGGTGCTCCTCCCTTACTTTCAACTTTCTCCATCCTTAGGATCCTGCTTTTCCACAGCTGCTATCTAGGTACTTGTAAGTCCCTTCCTCTTTAGTCAGTGCTCTTGTCTACCTGGACATTTTTTCAGCATTTTCACACTTAGGATAGACTTTCTCTTCTGCAGGGTGATTTTCACACACTCCCCTCTTGTCTCTTCTACAGTTTTTACAGAAACCACTACCTGCCCACGAAGCCTCGCAATGGGAGCTCATGAGGCAGCTCTACTGAAAATGGATGTTTGTTTCTCTACTTACAGTAACTAACGTTTGTACTGACCTCTGGCTTCTAGTTATGCTGAAGGTGGAAGGATTTATGTGGTTCAATTTGCTTCTTATTGATCTGCACAGTTTTTTGGAAGATGTATAAGGGATTGATATTTAGGCAGCAGCAATTAATTACTTCAGCTTCCTGTAAATTCCTCATTTATAATTCTTAACCAGGTATTTCTTCCTTATACCTGAAATTAGATTTCTGGTGTTCCATTTCAGTCCTGTAATGGATATTGTACTGGACACTCTTATGGTCCACTCATATCCCACCTTCGGGACTGAGGCACCTGCTCCCCAGGTGCTGGGCATCATGGCTGCTGACTACTGACTGCTGTGCCTCTCACAAGGCTGACTCCTAGACAAAGGGGCCTTACCCAATGTTACACACACCCCCTCCATGATGATGCCAGCAGCCAATAGCTGGCTGATACAAGGATACAAAGCTCGACCTCTTGCCTTAATTTGTGACAACTCTGAAAAACCTTTGAGCTCCGGAGCTCCCTACAGGTCAGCTGAGGTTTCAGTTGTAACTGCATCACAAATGAGCTTGTCTGTCTGCCCAGTCCTGCCTGCCTCACTTCCTTAAAGGAGTACCTCCTGAGTGCACGCCTCAATATACCTCTTCAAGCAAACCTCTGTCTCAGGATGTCTTCAGAGCAACCAACCTAAGACAATCATCACCATAAAAAATTTGTACTGAGCCATGAGACAGGCACTGCTGTAAGTCTATTGATATGCTGTATACATTCACTTAATTTTCACAAGGAAACAGTAAAGAAGATACTATTATTACCATCTTCATCTCTCAGATGAGAAAAGAAAAATCATAGAGAAGATAAGTACTTGTCTAAGTCAATAAATGGCAAAGGCAGGATTTGAATGCAGGCACCCTGACTTAAAAGCCCATTCTCTTATCTACTCCACTCCACTGCCTCCCACCCAGCTTGGCATTCACTATTCCCTAGTATGACACTTAGCCAGCCCTTTGCTTGCATTTTTCTAAGCCCTGCCATGGAGCACAACCAGCATATGACACATACCAAAGATGAACAAATATTAAGATTTTTTTAACACATGATATTTTCATGAGTGGATTGGTTACAATATTAGTTGCTAAAGGTGTAATGTGATCATATGAATTTGTCTTTCAAAGCTTTATTAGCATTATAAACAGGGAAGCACATTTGTAAATCCATCCTATTATCACTCAGGAATATTTTTCATCTGTACTCATATATTAGCAGACACACGTTAACTTCTCTGTAGACTTGTTTTTTATCTTACTCCCAAGTAATAACAAAAATACTGTAAAGTTCTTACCTCCATCTTGAAATTTGCTTAATCTCTCAAAATATGATGACATGGGGGCCTGTACAATGTCTAGGATAGCCAGAAGTGTTCTTGTTAGCCTTAATAACTCACTGAAACTATAAAATCCAAAGTATATAAGATTCCGAGCCAAGTGGACCACCTTAATTAAAAAAGGGTGGCGGGGAGAGAGTGGAAAAGAAAAAAACAATTAGGAACTCAAATAAACATTGGCATTTTTTAGTATCTAAAGTAGTTCAGGTATTTCTAAACTTCCTAATTCTTTAACATCTAGGGATTAAAATACCTGTAAAAGCAACCACTTGAACTTTGACTTATTCAGTTCTATAATTAAATCCGAATACGATTTTGTATACGTTAAGTGGTTAATGAAGTTTACATTAGAATTATTTATCTTTTAATTAAATATTAACCCATTCAAGTCTATAAATACCACTTCATAAACAGTTATATTAATCAATTACTTCAAAAAATAGATATTATCCATGAAATTTGCCCAGAAATATATGTTCCCTATGCTGCTCTGTGGTCTTCCGCATACTATCAGACATCCTAAGTATGAAAGTCGGGCTTCAAGATGAAGCCCCCAATGCACAGTCTCCTGCACATTGTACCAGGGCTGGTCTGAGTGACCAACAGAAGTGATGGCATGTCACTTCTAGGATTAGATTACAGAAGACTGCAACTTCCATCATGTACTCTCTCTCTCTCTCTCTCTCTCTCTCTCTCTCTCATTCTCTTGAATGGCTTGCTCTAGGGGAAGACAGGGACCATGTCATGAAGACACTCGGGTAGCCTATAGAAAGGCCCACCTGGCAAGAAGCTGAGGTGTCAACAGCCAGCAAGGAAGTGTGGCTACCAACAAACACATGAGTGAGCTTAGAACCAGACTGCAATCCCAGTCAACAGCTTGCTGGCTGCCCAGTGGGAGACCCCGAGCCAGAAGCCCCCCAGCTAAGCTACTCCTGGGTTCCTCACCCATAGAAAGTGTGAGATAATAACTGTTTGTTGCTTTAGGCTGCTAAGTTTTGGGGTAATTGAGTACACACCAATAGGTAGCTATTACACCTGGTATCAAGTAACAGTATCCTTTCTCTAGTTTTGTCACTATATCACCAAAATGATAACTGGAGGTATTTCAATTCAGTTTAATGAGGATAAAAATGTCACCTTCATTAAGATGAAAAAAAGTATCCAAACATATTATAAAATATGGAAAACTATTTTGTTCATTAAATGCAATAAAGTTAACATAAATTAAACAAAAACTCAAGGAAAATAGCATATAAAGGATAATTATAAATAAAATATTTTGTATTGGACATCAAGGTATAATCAAAGTACCAAATCCATCTCTTAAAAAATGGCACAGAGAATCATAGTTTCACGAACTAAACTATCCAAGTACCAAAACATTCTAAATATTAGGATGGAAAGAAGGCAAAAAACTATTAAAAGGAAAAAAACTTTGATGCTCAATGAATATAATTTTTCACAGGGTTAATAATGTCAAGAATAATTGTTTTTAAAAAGATACCTCAAATGTCAGTTTGTTTTTTTCTTTATCCCCAAAAGGAAAGGGCTGGTTTACAACTTCTTTCAAGTATTCTTCAACAAATTCCATTGTCAGTGCAAATTTCCTTTTCATATCATTTCTAGAAGAGTCTGTTATAGAATCATATCTGGAAAGACAGAAATAAGATAAAGCAAGTGAAATTGATCACAGGCATTTAAAAATAGGAAAACATATATACTTTAGCTTCCTGGCTTCATAATCTTGGATAAATCAGTAACTGTCCCGGGTGTTATGTCCTTATCTGTAAAGTAGGGCTATTGTGAAACAAGTTAACATATGTAAAGCACATAAACCAGTCTACCATAACATTAAGTACTTAACAAATTTTTACTCGCATTATCAATATTATTTCTGTTTACTGGTTTCCAGAAAGATGCTTCTATTACCACTAAGAGTTATCATTTTAACAAAGAGTGTTTTATTTGCATTTGGAAGATTAACAACCTGAGTTAGAACACACAAATGCCTTTCCATGTATTTCATTTCAAAACAGTAGACATTTGATTTTGAGTTCATCAGCTGAATTGAAAGGCCTCAAGAAATTTTTCCAAACATACTCATGAATCGTGATCTTTGTGGGGATTTCTGTCCAGAGCCTGGCATAGCGAACGGGCACCACAGACTCCTGGGGATCCCGGTCAACATGCATGTGGAGCATGAGGCGACAAAAGGATGCTCGGAGGTCAAAGGGCAGGCTCTCGTCCGACACGCACCGCAGGATCAGATCTACAGAGAGCTGGGTAGAGATCTGGTTTATGGCCAGATATTGGCGATCCAGGCACATCCGTGCAAAGAGGTTTAGCTGGTACCTTAAAAATATTAAACATATTACATCACTTGTCTTATCTTGATAAAGTTCTTAAACATCATAGTACCAATCAGCAGCTATGTTTGTGGTACCTATATTTCCAAGTGTTATACTGGTGTCAAATTCTTACGGTAGTAGGTTAAGTCATCAAATGACAACAATATATGAAATTGTCTCTATGCCCCTTCAGTGACATTTTCTCTTACTTGTGCCAGCAACATGTGTCTGGTGGAGAGTGTAGTTATGCTCTGTTTCCTAGGATTACAAATACTACACTAAGCCCAAAGGCTATGGGAAAGAGCTCACGTGAAACCACCTTTCTCCACCTCCCCCAGGCTCACTCAGCTGCAGGCTCTAGTATCTGCCTCTAAATTGAGCCCACTCAGTTCCCAAACCAAATGTGATCAGTCCAGATGGCAGTAGTACACTTGGATTCACCAGCCCAGGTCTGAGATTAACAATTAGCCTTTGCTTTTGTTGCTATAGCTACAGAAACCAGGAAACACAAGGAATTCTCTGCCTTCCTCTGAGTCCTGCCATTTGGGCCCAACTTGGCCCCAGGGATTCTACCTTGGGTTTCTACCCCTTAAACTCAAGGATGCTAGCTGAGTTCTTGATCCCAATATACTCACCACTGGGGCTTCTGCTGCCATATGCCACCACTGAACTTTCATAACTACAGGTAGCAGTCACCACAAATTCGTAAGTACTGTACACTAAACTACTGGCTGACTTCCTCTGAGCCAGCCCTGCAGCCAGGTCAGCATCCTCAGCCCCAGTTCTCTCTCTCTCTCAACTCCATCGCCCAGGTCCTCACATCTGCCCCTACCCCAATCAATAAGAGGAAAAAACTTTTGCTGCACAAACATTCCAAACTAGTGGAAAACCAGAAAATCGCAAGTGGAGTCTGTAGAAAACACAGACGTTAACATTTTGAGTATTTTAAATATACTAAATATTTCAGCTACCCTGCATCTGACATGACTTTTTAAATTTCCTCTTCATAAATATCTAAATTTTAGAGGCTTCAGAGAATCAGCTCTCAATGAATATGTGAGACTGAGAATTTTGATTCTCTGTAATACTTAACCTGTAATAGGTAAGAACTTCTAAATCGGCCTTGGTGCCTTCTTTTGCCTCTTGAGCAAGGTGCCTAATAGCTTTGCCATGAGGTTCCTTGTTGCTGTCAATCCAATAGAGCCAAACTTCTTCATCATCAATGTCGTCTGGAAGCATGGAGCTCTCCATGGGATTGTCTACTTGCATTGAGACCACCCTTGGAATAAATAAAACGTACAAAAATCTACTAAGAAGTGTACTTACAAATATGATAAAGAACTACAGAACTTACAAATAATAAACCGAAAAAAAAAAAGTGTCCTCTATCTGGGCTTACTTAGTTTGAATGAGAATGTCCGCATTGCCTGGACTCAACATAAATTTACAGATGAGTTCCTGAGTTACAGGAATAGCAGTGGTATTAGACACACACAGATCAGACAAATAATCCAAAAATCTGGCAAGAGAAAACAAATTAAATTGAATATTAAGACGAAGAATTTTATAAAATCATCACAATAAAAATACAATTTGGCATATAATTAAAGAAACTTATTTAGAAATATTTTTGATATTATTTCTATGCACCATTTTTCTAATGTGTTGCTTATCGTTTGTATCATTAGAAACAAACATTCGATTATTTTTATTTAATGCAAACCTTATTTCAAAAAGGATATGTTTGCTTCTATTTGTTTGGCGATACTCATCCCACAGCACTGTGACTTATGTTTAGAAAATCATTTATCTGCCTTACAGTGAGACTCCCTGGAACTGAATATCAAAACAAAAGCTGATGCTGTACTGAATCAAATAGGAATAAAACACAGTCAATGGAAGTAACTATTACCTGGTTGAGTCAGGGGCCCATTTCTACCTTTTCGCATTTATTTGCTGTGTTAATTAGTTAAGAAAACTTTGCCAATTTGCCTGCTTTTCTACATGCATTTCTCCCAGATAATGTAGCAAGGTGCAATAGAAAAAGAACTTGATGCGAAGTCAGAAACTCCTCTTCTTCTATTCCTAACTGTTGGGGTATTCTTGGGCTGTTTATTCTCTAGGCTTCTATGTTCTCAGCTCTAAAATGTGGATAATTTTATAGAACCAGTGTACTTCATGCAAATGTATGAGGATCTAAATGAGACAATGTATATGAATCTATTTTGAAAAGCTATAGTTTTACAAAATCATAAGTTATCAGTGAAAATCAATCACACTTAAATATAAATCTATCAAGGGCTTTGATCTCTTAAGGGGTAATAACTCTTTCTTATACATAATTATTATAGCAATAAGCCCAACATAGTTTGTCCATGAACAGTTTGTGATATGAAAGAATTCTAACTTTTAAAAGTTCTAAAAATAAAACAAAAAGCCACAATCCCCCCTAGAAAAGAATACTCTATGAATCACTTCAAACCTTGGCTCCCGATTTCTCCTGAGTAAACTGACAAATGTTTCTATTTCTTTTGCTGTGATATGTTTCTCTAGTAGTTTTCTGTTGTTGTGCAACAAAGCTGTGATAGTATCTTCTGCCAAAATATCATAGCCAATCTGGGACTGCATGACACAGAAATTCTTAGCAATATATTCCTGCGAAGAAGAAAGGCTATCAGAACACACCGCCAAACAGCTTAGAAATAACAGGTTCTATTAGGTCAACAACATTGATTAATTTTTTCATAACAGAAAATCCACTAAAAATTCTGCTGAAAGAAAAACAAATAAATAATTCTTCAATAAATAGAGCTTTTTGAGGTGGGTAATAAAAACATATTAGCATATGTATATACATAATTTAAATTATAACAAAAAATTATGTCCCTAAAAATAATTTTTAACACAGATACTTACACCCTTGTAAGTGGGAAAAAAAATAATTCTAACTAAAATAACAAGTTTTTATGACATGATAACTTAGGATTTCATCAGTCTATTAGAGGCCTTTCTTCTCTTACTAGAAGTTATAACCAATGATTTTGGCATAATTATAGAAAACAAAATGACTGCCTGAGATTTCATTCATGAGGCATGAGATCTATGCTATTACTTGAAGATCTTAGGTGGAGTGGGTTGATTCCTTTTTTGTACACATACTACAATGGTCTATAATATCTTCTCTTTAAAATAGTGGTAAAATTTCATGTACTTTTTAGCTTTAAAAAGCTATCAAACAAGATAATATGATTAATCACTTTATTGATCAGATCCATTCACCCAGTAAATACTTCTTAAAGCCTACGACATTCCAGGCACTGTTTGAGAGACTAAGGATAAGGCTGTAAACAAGATAGACAGGCTCTCATGTAGCTAAAAGGCAGTAATAAGCAAACAAATATGATCATTTTACATGTTGGTAAGAGGAATGAAACAGAAGGATGGAGAAAGGTGGCAGCTTTAGATGGGGTAGATGCTGAAAAAGTGACATTTGAGCTAGAATGGAAATAATGAGAAGGAGGCAGCCATGAGAAGACCTGAAGGGAAGCCATCTAGGTAGTGGGAGTAGCACATGCAAAGGCCCTGTGGTAGTGGAACCAAGCTTGTGATTATAAACAAACGGTGGCCATTGTAGCTAAGTGAGGAGAAAACAAAGCTGACAGTGCAGAAGTAGGTCAAAAGAATCCTTGCGAGCCATGATAAAGGGCAAAAATGTTATTCTAAAAGCAAGAGAGAGCATTAGGAAGGTTCAATCATGTATTATTTAATATGTTCCTTGTTTTTCACATTAATTTTTCTATGTTCCAAATCATGATTGCTCATTTCCCACGTTCTTTCTACAAGCAACACATCTCACACAGCCATAGAACTGGTGAACTTAACCCCCTTCACAACCAAAAGTTTTCACTTTGATTTTTGGGGATTCTCCTTGGGAATGTATCTGTGTTTCTATGATAAGAGAATTTATTGATTAGAAAGTGGTTTTGCCTTAGGTAAAATTTACTGGAATGTATCTATTTCTTGAATATGATATTGGTTGCACAAATCTAATTATATTCTAGGCAGCATTTCTGTGGCCTTTCAAAATGATGGCTTTGTGTATTGGGTAGCCAGTTAAGTAAAGTAAATGTCTTTTGTTAGTATATCATTTTAAAGATATGTATCGATTTACACACTTTTATGACTATTGTAGTTATATCCTGGCATAAGGCAAACATCCAAGAAGTTAATAAATAATCAAATGAAATTAGAGGTGCTATCAAATTCTATAAATAATAATAAACACAGGCTCAATATTAAAGACGTGGGTTAGTGCGAAATCACAAACGAACTCTCTATTAAGACTGTAACACACAGGTGGGAATAAAGGAAAACAAGGTAATTATGAAAAAAAGTAGAAGGTCTTTCTGCCTACATTTTAAAACCATGTTCTAAAAACATCAGAAAGCTTCTTTATGCTTAATACAAAGCACTTTTAATAGCAATGAGAAAAAGATTTCTCAGCTATCGCTGAGATTCAATTAGAACATGCAGGAGAAAGGGAGGAGAAATAAAACCTAATCCCCAGCAAATACTGGACATTCTTTATTCCTTTGTCAGCTCTTTGATCTACCTCTTGGGGAGATACCCACAGTCATATATCCCAAAGGAGTCCAGAAAGCAGGTCCCCAAAACATATAAACATTTACCTGAAAGGAGTGATGTGACCAGGTAGGGGCATGTGTGTGTGTGTGTATGTGTGTGTGCACACATGCTTGTCAAAAGGAAGTGTGTGTTCAGAGCAGAAACTGCATGTGCCCTCAGCACGCTGGGCCCAATCCCTGGCTAAGACTAAGAGGGGAGTGAGAAAGAACCATGTGTGCCAGACCTTGAGAGACTGAGAACTGAGACCAGTTAAGCCATGTTGCCCAGGGAACCTATGAGGGACTAGCATTATAACCAAACCCAAGGAGATCTGGCACTGTTAAGCACAAGGCAGTGCTGTAGAAGGGGGAGGGGACCTCGGCACCCTTCCAGAGGCTGAGCACAGTCAAGGATGGCACACATCACAGGACTCGATGGGACTGGGGGTGCCCGGCAACCTCTGTAGACCCACTGATTTTTTTCTGTCGATTCCAATCTCTATAATACAGCATTGCTCTTATGCGTAGAGTGGTAACCTGTCTAGCAGGCATATTTCTCCACACTCAAGAAGAGAAATGAGGACAAGTAGAGTCCATGGAGCAGCCTCTCCCTCCCCCTGCCCACTCCAGACCACTACGGAATCCAGGGCCCAATACTGGGAGCATCTCCCATACTGCCTCTGAGCACTTGAAGGTCTGTCATTTCACGTTTTGGAACTTAATTTGTCTTCCAATAAAATATGAACAACTCTACCTACTTTATCTTGCCATCTTAAAGGAATGCAATGAAGTTGGGAAAAATAATTCTAGTGGCAGCATTTCTAATGGAAAGAAGGATATTTATAACAAGGATTATATTAGAAAATATTTAAGGATTTGTTTATGTTGTCCCCTTGCTCCTGGTCCTTGCCATATTATTTATCTCCTGGCTAATGTTTATATATTCTTTTTGGACCTTTCTTAACCTTTAAACAGAATTTCAAAGCCAAAATATTCAAACACAATCTTCCTAAAGCAAATCTTTTTGTCTTTCCAAAAACCTTCCAAACTACAAGAGGCAAAGTGTGATGGTTAAGGGCCTGGGGTTTGCATACTGACTCCATTTTCAAAACTATCATCTTGTACAAGTTACGTAAGCTCTCTGTGCCTCCACCCCTCATCTTAAATTCAGTATTAACTGAGTTAATTCATGAAAAGTACTTAGAACTCAGCGTGATACAAAGTAAGCACACAATAAATACCACTAACGATACCCAAATAACCTCCACCCTCTATATTTGACATCCTAGACCAAGGCTCTACATGGCTTAGCCTGCCCCACCCTCCCAGGCCTCTCCCACCCCATCCTTCCTCATGGACCACACTCATCAGCAAAATTTCCTGATGACACATTCATCCCTCAAACGGATTAAAAGAAACATGGGATGCTAATTTACCAAACAATAATTAACTTTAAACAACTTTATATTAAACATTTACAGTACTGAACACAATGCAAAATATTATATGTTTTTAAGATAAAAGTGAAACTTAAATTTCACTTGCAGTTGGCAACATTTAGCTGTATGCCTAGATCCACCTGGGTTTCCGGCCTCTACAGTTGCGGATTTCTTAGGGCAAATGTGCCTTTTCTAGCATCCATCATTCTCACTTCATAGATCTCTCTTCCTAAAATATCCATTCCCATACAATTTACGAAGATGATTCTCCTCCTGCTCTAAGACTTCCTTATCCAAACATTCTTCCTTGGCTCCCACAGCCACAGCTGAGCTCTCCCACTTGTGAATTCCCAGCACGCTCTCTTCTCTCTTGTGTCCCCTCATGTCCTCACCCTGATATTTCAGATGCATACGTTGTATCTTTTCCACCACACAGTAAGCTCTTTGGCAGGTATATGGTGATATTATACCTGACCAGTTCCTCAAGCCAAGAAATGCTTCATTCCTCTTTACATAATAAATCCAGTATGCCTCCCGGCCAGCAGGAGGCAACACCACACACATGGAAGGACCCAGTACATCCTCTCCCAATAATTCTAATTTTATAGGGAAGAATAAATACATGTCAGTTCAAAAATATTTATAGATCATTTTTGTGTGTTGCCAATAAAAAATATTTCATTTCAAAGTGATATTCCCCATTCCTACTTTCTATGCTTTAGAACAGTAACCAAAGAACCTAGCTCATGCTTTAAATATGACACTGAGCTAAAAATGGGGACCACCCTCTGACCTGATTTTTCCGGTAGTCCTGCTGAGAATGTCTCAGTACGCGGTAGCAGAGCCGCAGCATGTACTTGTAGGGAGCATATCTTTGGTCCCCCAGATCTTCAAGTCTCAGCATTGAGCCTTCTCCTGCTTTCTCCTTAAAGGGTGCTTTGAGAATCCCAAATACCTATTAGGAACAAAAAGAACCACCTATTCTGATGAATGAAGGTGTGTGTTTTGCAACCTATTTTCATTTTTTTCCAAATGAGAACATTGACTCAAAACACTTACGCAATATTTGAGTAGTATTAATGTAATGGGCAAAAAATAAAAAGGATTTAGGATACAGGACCAACATATCAAAGAACAGAAAAATACTGCTGCAAGGGTTCCCTAAACAGAATGACAAAAACATTATTTAAATAAAATGCTTAATTTTGTTTAGAAGTTCTATTTTATTAAAATAGGAAGTAAAAAGATAACTTGTTCCAAGTTACATGGACATATTGAGATGAACTAAAATATAGCTTGATTTCTATAAGGCTTTATAGTTTCTGCTATTACTTCCTATAACTTTTCAAAACCAAAATAATATTTTTAAAAAAACATTTATTTTTCATCTGAAACTGACATCAGAAAATTGCTTCCAAATAGTGCTTCTAAACCTCTGTAGAAAAGAGTTAATTTACTATTTTTGGTGCATAAAGATGCGGCCAAGTCAACAAATGTATCAGTATTCAAATGTAACAAATAAGGAGCCACATGGGCAGCTGGTGGCACCCAGTGAGCCAGACTCTTGTAAGGTTAGCAGTTTGGAAGTATTTAAAAGGCACTGAAGAATATAACTCTTTCAGGCAGGAAGACAGCAGGTAGGATCACCTGGAGATGAGTCGGTGGATGAGTAAACAGTCTGTGAAAGCACATGAGCATTAATAGAAGCAAAATGGAAAGGAATTATCCTTAGGAGTTCATAAAATATGATATGAATTAAAGTTTCTTCAATAATTCTGTATTTGCTAAACCTTGAACTTTATAATTCTGAAATAAAAGATTTGATAAATATTGTTTAAAATAATATTAATAAATCATTCAAGGTTTTAAAAGTCCTTAAAATCAAATGTTTTATATAAAAGAATTCCAAGAACAAAGACTTTGTCCCATTAAATTTGCAACCTTTATTTTATTTGAGGAAAATGTTTATTTTATATTTTCAATCAGAAATAGATTGAAAATATAGATATTAACAATATCTAGATATAGATATTGTTAAAATATAGATATTAACAATATGTCTACCGTTTTGTTTTCCCAACTTAATAAAGAACATGTGTATTAATGACATGGTTTCTATGTTTTAAGTATCTTCCTTAAGTCCATACTTAATTCATGCAGAAACCCATTACTTTAAATAGCAATTAACAGAATAAAAAGAACACGTGAAAGTAGGCATGTCCATATGTGCCTATTACTAATTTTAGGAAGTGAATTAATTTACTGATGTGTTCTGAACAATTTCAAGGAGACATAATATAGGAGCAGCTCTATACTTTCAGAGAAAAAAACTAGAATACTGTATAGAGCACTTGTGAGCTAATGAACAGACTGCCCTACTTTCCTGGGAAAAAGAAGCAAAGAAGTAGGAAGCAGATGGAGACGGCAGTTTCCAAGTTCACCTGGGAAGTCTACCCACAAATTTTTCCAGCATATTTTCTGGAGCTAGTCTGACCATGCAGGTTCCTTTAGAGGTCTATGGCAGGCTGCCTCAAGATGGCCCCAATATTCCTACCTCCTGGTACTCACACCCTCATGGAATGCTCTCTGTTTGATGGAGGGGCTAGACTTTCTAACCTGATCCTAACAAATAGAATACAGGAGAATTGACGGCATGCTACTTCTATGATTAGGTTATGAAATGATGGTGGCTTCCACCTGAGTGCCTTCTCTATTTCTCTCTTGGATCCCTCACTTCTTAGGAAAGCAAGCTGCCTTGCCTGGAGGCAGCCCTGCGCAAGCACCACAGGGGTGAGCTGGGAAGCAGAGGCTCTCCCAGTTGAGCCTTGAGATGACTGCAGCCCCAGCCAACACCTTGACTGCAGCCTGGTAAAAGACCCTGAGCAAGAACTGCCCACCTAAGCCACTCCTAGACCCACAGGCCACAGAAACTGTGAGATAACAAGTGTCTGTTGTTTTTAGCCACTAAGTTTTGGCGTCATTTGTTACATGGCAATAGATAGCTAGTAAAAGGACTTTCCTGATATTATAATTCAAAAAATAAAATATGCAAATTTAGTACATGAAAAAACTCACCTGTGCCAATATGTTTTGTTCTCTCATTAATTTTTGACGTTCTCGGTTTGGCTTAGTGACAACCACATCCAGAACTTCTTGTCCGTTATTAGGCACATCAGCAACAAAGAAGATGAGGTCTTCCAATAACTTGGTTACAAATCTACCATAAAATGGAAAGGAAATGCTACTCTGTGGTCTGCTTAATTTTGGAGAATGTAATTTTATTAAATACTAAGAACTGAAACACTAGGAAACAAAGTATTTCATAACAAAAATTCTTTAATTGACAAAAAAATAATATGCAGTTATGGTTTACCTAAACTTTTACAAAGAATATCCCTTCTCCAGTTCCTCCAACCCCCACTCCTGTCTCCAGCTCTAATCAAGTATTTTCAAAGACTATTATGAAATAAAGCCACGTGAGCGCCGACGACAGATGACTTGGTAGGATGACACCACCAGATGCTTTTCCACGAATGACCAGCAAAGCAGAATATTTCTGCTTAAGGGAGAACAGTTACACTTCTAAATTCCTAAATTCAAATCTTTTTTTAATTATTAACTCAAACTATATTTCTTAATCCTCACCACATTTCAATTTAGCCAATGTACAGAAAAACGTAAATGATCTGTGAATAGAAACAGAGTAAGCAATCCTGCACTCTGAATTGTTTTGAACGAATTCAATGAGCTATAAAAATCATAGTTTTCTAGAACCATACAACAATGTTCACTTTTAAATCATATTTTGGTTATTATTATCACTATTACTTGAACTTCAGTGGCATTTAGAACCTGAAGTGTCTTAAAAACCCCTCCTCCCTCACTTTTTTCTTCCTCCTTCCTCTGCCTGCTCTTCATTTTCTGCTTGTGTTGGTAGATTGAGGGAGGGGGAAGGGATTCAAGTTATTACAAAAATGGGTAAACTGATTAGAAATCTGTATCGGAAGGGCTAAGGGATTCTTTTAAGTTATTATTGACGGTGAAGTACAGCTTGTTAATTATTCAATAAACACAGGTTTTTTTTTGGAAAGACAAAATCTGAACAATTATTTAAATTAGTTTTATTTGTATACTGCTAGCATAACCATTCACTGTTATTAGCATGGTCAATCATGATCACATCAATAAGAAAACCATAATTTAAGAGCTTCAACAATTCCAGAAAAGTGTGGGATGTATTCAACTGGAAAATATCTGGATCCTTTTAGCCAAGTTCAAGGATAAAAAAAGAAAGAAAGAAAGAAAGAAAACATCTTGATCCTCCCCTATTTCCAAATTTACCTCGTGAAAGAGAATGCACTTTCATAGAGCCAAGTAGACACAACCATAAGCAAGAATTTAGCTACCCAGAAAAATTTCAGCATATGTCCAAGGGTCATAAACTCCACTCCTGAATTCCAGGGATCCTATGTTTTCTTGGGGTGCCCATTTTAAATTTCAACCCAATCTGTTTCTTTTGAAAAATGTGTCTAACTGATAGGATTCACTGACATAGGTTTAATTTAATCTCTGAAGGCAACCACAGAAAGGTAAAACATGTTTCCTGTGCATCAAAATGTGGTATGAACTTCTTTTGTAATTGGGGCTTAATGTCTTTTAAATCATTCTGTTTTCTTAAAACAATTCTATTGAGCTCAGGTTACTTCAGCAAACTGAAATTAAGTTGAACCCCTGTTGCTATCTGCTCAACACAAGTCCAGTTTGAGCATAAATATTTGTATTTTCTTTTTAAAATTATTAATAGTCTGTTTCTCTTGCTGTTTCAATAATTGTAATTAAACGTTTAGATATGTAAGAGGGGACAATTTTTTGAGTAATTACAAATCACTCTGCTTCAAAGTCTTCTAGATGCCCTGAAAACTGGTGCTAGTTAATGCAATGATGATGATGAAAATTAGCAATCTTTTTTTTTTTTTTGAGACAGAGTCTCACCGTGTTGCCCGGGCTAGAATGCCGTGGCGTCAGCCTAACTCACAGCAACCTCAAACTCCTGGCCTCAAGTGATCCTCCTGCCTCAGCCTCCCGAGTACCTGGGACTACAGGCATATGCCACCATGCCTGGATAATTTTTTAATGTATAGATTTTTAGTTGTCCAGCTAATTTCTTTCTATTTTTTTAGTAGAGACAGGGTCTTGCTCTTGCTCAGGCTGGTCTCGAACTCCTGAGCTCAAAGGATCTGCCCGCCTCAGCCTCCCAGAGTGCTAGGATTACAGGCATGCGCCACCACGCCCGGCTGAAAATTAGCAATCTTGATTGACAATCACTACACTCCTTGTCCAGCCCATCTACTCTGATGATGATGCAATGGAAGTTGGGAAAGCCAACCTTCAGTGTCAACCTCTTGACAACCAGTATAAGAAAGATGGGAGGGAGAATATCAACACATAATTAAAACACACTGAGGCACTTTTCTCCTATGAGAGGAATAAAGAAATATGAATAACTTCAAATTTTATAAGAAAAAATATAGAATTAAAATGCATGATAAGAACTTAAGGATAATTGCTAAAGAATAGAAATATGACCTGAAACTTCTAAATCAGTAGAGGAAAAGGTAAAATATGGGTACGGGGAATATAAACTTTATCAATCCATCAGAAATCAAGAAAGAAGTGAAAGGAAAAGAAAACAAGCTACACGAAAGAAAGAAAAACAAAAACAAAATGAGAATAAGTCCAAATACGTTTATCAATGACAAGGTAATTAAACTTCCAAATTAAAATAGATGACCAGCCTGAGGAGGAGCAAGATCTCATCTTTACAAAAAATAGAAAAAATTAGCCAGGCATGGTGGTGCACACCTGTCTTCCCACCTACTCCAGAGGCTGAGGCAGTAGGATCACTTGAGTCCAGGAGTTTGAGGTGGCAGTGAGCTGTGATGAGACCACTGCACTCTGGCCTGGGTGACAGAGTGAGACTCTGTCTAAAACAAAAAAAAAAATAGACTATCAGATTAGACTTTTTAAATCCTGCCTTCTGCTGCTCACAAGAGATAGAACTAAAGCAAAATGACCAAGAAATCTGAAATAAAGGGATATTGAAAAAGCAGCATCAGTCAAATACTAAATAAAAGATAGCTGGTATAGCTGGTGTAATATCTAGCAAATAAAATTTAAGGGAAAATGATGTTGCTCTAGGAAGCAACATCAGAAAGCGATCTGATCTGGTGATCACATATCAGATGACCCCTATTCTATTAATAGATCCTAAGCTTCAAACATGCGGAATTAGAAGCACCTCTCAAAACCATAAGTTGCATGAAGACATGAGTACAGTCTGTGACCTTCACCACCTCATTAGCACCACATAGACCCAGTGCCTGGCACATACCAACAGTTTAATAATACTGAATTAATCACATCTCTGAACTCTAGATGCTTCAGAGGAACTCCCATACTTCTTATGTATCCTCAGAGGTAAAACATGGTGCAGAAATGTTGGTTAAAGATTGCACGTGTCACTTCCTCAAGCTCTGAATAGCAGTTAACACCCCTCTATTTTCCCTCCTCCCTCTCCAACAACATATTCCTACTGCTCTCTGTTTTGTTGGTGCAGCTATGTAGAATAAGATCCGAAAATTACACTGAAAAATACCCAAGGTTGAGGATCTTAGAGCATAACACAGGAGGTGTACTCCAGAGTCTGTTCCTGGGGCGGATGGAGGGAAGGAGAGACAGAGAGAGAGAGAGAGAGAGAGGAGGATGGGAACAACACAGGCATTCTGAGACGGATCTGCACTATTCTAACATCCTCCTTTGGACCTGGTATTATTCTTCCTGGTTTTGAGTAAAAAAGAATATGTAATAATAACTTCATTCTCCATTGGGAAAAAAGTCAGAGTTATCAATTATTTTCAGGAAAAAATTTATATTGATTTCTAAAACTAAGAAAATAATATAAATGTATTCAATTCTGCCATTAAGCTTGACAGTGTTGACAAGCAGCTCTCAAAGAATTTTGATGGGAGGTGGCTTTTCTAAAATTACTAAATTAAGATCAATTGCAGCTTCATATTCCTCAGGAAAAGCCTTCTCTTTTCTTTGTCGTTTTTCACTCCAGAACAGTAGGGAAAGAAGCAGGGGAAATGAAAGTGCATGCTCTCTGGTCAGTCCTCGTCCACCGCCTTCCTCGGAATCACCTTGAGAGGTTAAGATTCTCTCCTGCAATAACTGAAGAAGGGCGACTTGCACAGGGCTCCAACCTGTGACGGTGGACCACTCATAATCTGAATCTTTATTTGTCCTTTTCTTCAAGGAATATCTCAATGTTTAGCAAGGGAGACTGGAAAGATCAGAAAGTAACTGAAAACAACCATTTTCAAGCCAAGCTACCATGGGAAAAGTAAATATTCCACCAGATTTTAATTCGACCATTTTCATTCCCTCGCCATGATCAAGAGGAATCAAGTTTCCACTTCATTCAGAAGCAGATGTGCTGCTTGCAGAATGTTCTAAATACTCCCAGTCATTCACTTGAGGTTTACTGCAAGAGTTGACAATTGACTCTTGATGATTTAAGAGACATTTGAAAAAGTTACTAACCTCCTTTCATTCTGAGTTATTGTGCCATTTTCCAGCTTTTTGACTGTGGTCGCCAGCACTTTATTTGCATCATTGGCAAAGTCTAAGTCTCGGACCTCAGACAGAGGGACAGACACAATGGCAAATGCTTCTTTATCTTCCTTTGTTTGGCAGGTTCCAATCTGAAATGTGTTTTTCCATTAGATTAGTTTCTTAAATAACTATGCAATACTCTTAGAGGACTAACACATCTAGTACTGTTTAAGAAATGCAAGAGTAAATAACCCAAACATAGTAATTCCGCATGCATCATCTACTACAAAAGGATGTAGGGACACAGAGATTCTCCATTCCCGTTTCCTGGGCTGTTCCCAAGGCCCCACTGAAACATATCCCTTTCACACTTGCCCTCTGCCTCAGTCTCAACAGAGTAGAGAACATGCACTCCTGGAATCTTCTCTTCTTTCCACACACTCCTCCCATTTGTTTGGTGTCTATCCTGCATCCTCCTCTATCACAGCCCTGCTGCAGCCAGCTCACTAGATTCAGCTACCAAGCAAGTGGCAAACACGTGTGCTTGATTAAATTGATTGCTATAATCTCTAACATTGGTACAGTATTTGGCTGAAAATTAAACCATCCTCAGTAACATTTACCTTCAACATAACAGGCCTCTCTTCATCGGTGTCTATGGGGATACTAGTACTGGTTACCCATGTGTTGGTGCATAAATGCCTTAACCGAACATAAGAGTTCCTAAAAGCAAAACAATATAAAAAACAGATTATAAAAATTATCATGCTTACATATTCATATATTTAACAGTTTCATACATGATAAGAACATAAAATATCTTAAAATTAGTAAGTGACTCAAGATCCCTCTGGTTTAAGGAAAAATTTCGAATTATAGACTGTTCCAAAGCATGTAGTATTAGTACCTAGGCCAGTGGTTCTCAAAGTGTGGTCCTTGGACTGATGATGGCTTCCAGCCAGATGATGGCTTCCGCATCATCTGGTAACTTGCTAGAAATGCAAATTCTAAGATCTCATCCCATTCACTAAACCAGGAACTGTGGGAGGGGCCCAACAATGAGTCCTTTAACAGGTTCTCCAGGCAGTTCTGATGCTTGCTAAACTGAGAACATGGATCAAGTAACCACTCAGTTAAAAATGCTGACAGTAGTCCTTTTTGTAGTTTAAGTATCTGCACGTGAAAGTATATACAGTCAATTCTCATTACTTGTGGATTCTGTAGTTGAGAATTCTCCTACTCACTAAAATTTACCTGTTACCCCAAAATCAATACTCATGGAGCTTTGGGGGTCATTCAAGGACATACACAGAATGGCAAAAATTTGAGTCACCCAACAGACACATTTCCAAGCTGAGGTAAAATGAGGTGACACTCTGCCTTCTTGCTTCAGCTCTCATACTGTACACATATCCTTTTTGTGGCTTTAGTGTCACATTTTTTCATATTTGTGTGCTTTTTGTTGACGACTTTGGTATTTAAAATGGCCCCCAAGTGTAGTACTACAGTGCCGTATAGTGTTCCTAAGCACAAGGCAGCTGTGATATGCCTTACAGAGAAAATACTTGTGCTAGAAAAGCTTTGTTCAGGCATGAATTATGCTGCTGTTGAC
>NW_012140524.1:6553095-6600254 GCF_000956105.1 Propithecus coquereli | reverse complement strand
TTTTGTTGACTTAAATCTAAAATGAGTAAAGCCATAGTAAGGATTAAGATCCCAATTCTGGGAAGAGAAGGCCAGAAGTTCCCTGGATCAGGTAACACCTTCAGAGGTGATCTCCTTACAGGATTATGTTGGTAGAATGGGGAAGAGGGAGAGATGGACTCACATAAGGTCGAGATTTATCAATATTTCCTATGAATGAGAACATCCGTGAAACACCCTGGGAAGCTCAACCAGTGGGTTTCTTGACCGCCTTAGTACAGCAACTTTTTACCCTCCCTGAAAGGAAGCCACACAATGAAGTCTGCATTTTTAGGTACGTACCTTTAGCCTAACCTGCCGAAGGCCAAATACAATACTGATCCAACAAGGCCAACTAAGAACCATCCCACTAGACCTAATAATATGGGAAGGACTCCTTGATGCATCTAGAGGGTGCATCACAGTGCTACTGTAGGAAGGTAGACAGTCGTAGGCATAAGAGCTTAACTAAAATAGTCAAATTCAACTAAAAGAATGTAAGATGCTCCCATACATTAAGTTCTGGCTACCTCATTACCAATCCCATACCCCCTCACTCACTTAGATCCAACTGCACTGGCCTCCTCGCTGGTCCTCACTTAAAAGCACCTGGTAAATTTCAGTATTTTTCCATTTTGTGTTCCTCCTGCTTGAAACACTCCTTCCAGATAAAGACGACCTGATCCTTCAACTCATTCAGATCTTTTCTCAAACGTCCTAACTCAGGCCACCTCTGAACAATCTTACCTAATAGAACTTTCCATACCCTGCCATTTTTCTTCAAAGCATTTTTATGACCTGACCTTATATTTTACGTTTATTGGTTTGTTTACTGCCTGCTTCCCCCATTTGAAAGCATATAACCAGTTTGTTCATTGTTGTCTTCCCAATGCCACAGACAATGCCTGGAATGTCATCGACGTTCACTGAGTATTTGTTGACTGAATGACTACATAAATGAACAGATGGATGGATGAATGAATAAAATGGGGAATTTGACCTAATAGAAATAAATGACAAAAGTATAAATAGAAATGCTTTTAGATTATCTTCCATTTTAATAACCAAAGGCTATACAAGTTATGAGAATAAATGACTCCTATAAATTTTTCAGAGTTTCTTTGGTATTACGCATTTAATTATTTACAAGAATAAAACAAACTATGTTAATCTACTCACAAAAGAGGCACAATGTTTTACACACTTGTTCTTCACTGATGATGCTTGCTCCCTTGATATCACAAAGATTACATTAACATTAAGATTTTCATTCCTTACCTACTGGTATAATTATTCAAAGAAACATCTTTTAACCATATTTTTTTTTTACCTTGGAACCAGACAGTCGGCTCTCTGAAGAGTTGTGGCATCCAGCTCAAAAAGGGACGCGATGTCATTTCCATGTGGGACAGAGACCAAAGTGTACATGATCTTCTCCCCGGCCTGGCGTTTTTTCTTTGAAGTTGGAAGGTCTCCATCTCTCTGTTGAGGAGGTACAAAGTTATTTACTTTTGTCAGGTTTGATAGTAGACTCTCCAATTAATCAGAAGATAAGGTTTAAATCTGCATGTTACTACAATGCTTCACTGGATTACTGAGGTATCTATTTCACATCATCCAGAAAGAGAGGCTCGGGCCTGGCAGCCTTTGAGGTAATTACTATCAACAGTGATAAGCCGCACACTCCCGGGGTGAGGAGGTTTGATCTGCACATGTCATCAAGGCTAACAGTCACAATAGTTAGGGACCCTCCTCTTGTTCCCTTAAACCTATTCACAAAGTCATAGTTTTGACCATTCCACATTTAAAACAAACACAGAGAAGAAACAGTATGTTGAATCCTCTAGATTGCAAAAATTAAAGAGCAAGCATGGCAGTGTTTGGGAGTCCATGCCTAACTCCCAAAACATAAATTGGGCATTAACTTGGAGAGGAGGAGCGTCATCAGCAACATTCCCATTCAGTTCATCAGCTTGTTCTGTAAGATCCAAGAACATACTATAACTGCATAAAAAATGAGATGAAAGGAGATCACACACAGAAGCCTTCACGATGACGTGAAACTTGGTCAATATTTCCAGCACACCCTACCATTTTAAGCAGGCAACTACACAAGATTAACAATTATGTATTTTTACTTGAACTCCCCAAAGTCCCAATGCCCCATGGAGGAACTGGGTGCACAAGAAACCAAAATGCAATATAAGCTTGGTGATTAAGTAGATAAATATAGTTACTTATACATATTTATTAAAGCAATTGAAATTTCAAAATGAGAAAGAGAGAGAGACGGACAGATGGACAGACTGTCATTATACCATCACAAGAAGGTGCATGAAACTGAGGGATGGAAGGGATGTTCAAAAGGGAAACAAAGCAGTCTACACCCATCAACAAGCATTTACTTAATGGCTGCTGTGAAAACAAGATTTACACTCGATCATTCAAAACATTCTCTTGGAGTCTCATCTCCTCCCTCACCCCAAGGTTGTGAATATCATTTTCCTCAAGTCAGAAAACCTTTCAGTTTCATTTCTGCTTTCTTCTGTATATGGTGCACAAATCGGTGGCACCACTGAACTGTGAATGGGCAGAGGTTCCTAAACAGGAGCAGGAGTGTGATCTGTTAAGTCCCACATGGCCCAGCATCACCTGGTAGCGCTTATCATCTTTGATTTCATGTCTTCCACAGGGACCAAAATTCAGAGTTAAATGAAAGCAGGGGTCTGGCAGCAAATTCTCCCCAAGTGGTCTGACCCCCATAACAGTTGTTTCTAATCGGTAAATATCAACTTTGTTCACTGATCAGAAAAAAGCATACTTAAAATACTACGCATTATAAGAGAGGGTGGGTATGTAGGAAAGGAGAAAATGCAGAAACAGTAAGCAAACTATACTTCTGAAGTGACACAAAGCTTCTCAAGATACCAAAGCCATTTCCTTGGTTGTTCTCACTAATCTCACAACTAAAATTTGAGAGGGAGAAAGCTAAGCATTCTCATTTCTACTAAATAAAGAGATGAGTGCAGTCACCTATAAGAGATGACAGATGAGGGGAGCATAGGAAGAAAGGGGAGAGAGGGGAAGAAACAGAGGAGGAAGAAGGGAAGGGAAGAGAAGACAGAGAAGGAGAGGAGGTGGGGAGAAGGGAGGGAAGTGGAGGGAGGAGCAGTGAGTGGTGGTAGTGAATGCTCAACTCAAATTCAACTGGCTGGGGCCTCAATCCAAGCTAAACAAAGCCAGAGGCCTGGAGTCCTAGACACTGAAGGAGTCACTCTTCAAAGAGAAGATACGAACTCATGGCTAAGAACCTTCCTCAAGTCTTCTGAAAAAATTCTGTTGGGTCATGGGTCACGAGACCCACTTTCACAGTGATTTGCATTAAAGACAAGGAAGTTAGAGAATTAAAGACAAAATCTATGAGGCCCCCAAACACCCTCTCATCCTGCAAGAAGAAAGTCTAAATATCTTCCAATAACCCAATAATAGAGTAGTCTGTCCAGGCAAATGAGTTGGAAGAGATGGCTGCCTAGGTGACCTAATAGCTTAGGATGGTGGAATCTCAAGCTTGGAAAGGGATTTTAGAAAATACTTGTGGGCTGAAAAGACTTCTTCCCAAGCAAATCATGTCAGCAGCTAATCAAGTGAAATTCTATTACTTGAATTTTATTCCTTGGTTTTTAATTATTCCTCATAGAAATTTACACAGCCCGTTGTACAGTTTTGTTTATTTCCTGCATTTCAACTCTCACAATGGATTGAGAGCAAGATCCTAAAGGAAAAAGAACTAGTTGGAATGGAAAGGTAGAACAGAGAAGGGAGAAGAAAAGGGGAAAGGGAGCATGGTACAGTAGAAGAAAAAACAGAAGTGTGCAAGAAAAATGGCCTGTGGTCCAATGTTACTACAAGTTCTTTTTATTGGCAAGAAAAAAAACAATGTCGAAAATATATACAGCCTAGTAAGGACTATAAGTTAGATATTACTATCCCATTTTACAGGTAAGCAAACTGAAGCTCTAAGGGTCAAGTTTACAGAATTATCATTCGGTAGAACTGAAAAGCAAATCTAATTCCAGCTGATTCCATAGTCCTAACTCTTAACTACAGGATGTCCCAAAAGTCTCCATACAAAGGAAAAACTTTATAAAATTTTGCGATGAATATTTTGTAAATAAAGGTACATTTAGTTACAAGTTCCCATTTTCCCTATGTATGGCAACTTTCGGGACACCCTGTATTATGCTATAGGGAGACCATCATAATCAAGAAGGCTCCCAGAAAACCATCAATTAACGACCTCAAAAAGATAAACATAACCGAGTCTACATAGTTGCCTTTTTTGCTCCACTTCTGTGACTGCCTTTTGCTGGGTGTATTTTTTTTTTTTTTAAATAAAAGACTGGCTGGGCACACTGGCTCATGCCTGAATTCCAGTACTTTGGGAGGTCCAGGTAGGAGGACTGTTTGAGGCCGGGAGTTTGAGATCAACCTGGGCAACACAGTGAGACCCCCATCTCTACAAAAAATAAAAAAAAATTAGCCAGGCATGGTGGCACATGCCTGTAGTCCCAGCTACTCGGGAGGCTGAGGCAGGAGGATCACTTGAGCCCAGAGGTTCGAGGTTGCAGTGAGCTGTGACCATGCCATTGCACTCTATCTTGGGCAACAGAGTGAGACCTCATCTCTTAAACAAAAATTTAAAAAAAAAAAAATCAAGATGCCAAGAAAGCCCAGGACGAGACGGCTTCACAGCTGAATTATATCAAACTTCAAAGACTACCAATACTTCTTAAACTCTTCTCCAAAAATAGTAAAGAGATTACTATCAAAGTCATTTTATGAGGCCAGTATCACCCTCATACCAAAGCCAGACAAAGACACTACAAAAAAAGAAAACTACAGACCAATATGTCTGGTAAATACAGATGCAAAAGTTCCCAGTAAAATACTAGCAAACCAAATTCAACAGCCCATCAAAAAGTTTATACTCCATGGCCAAATGGGATTTATCCCTGGGATGCAAGGTTGGTTTCACCATATGCAGAACAACCAATGTGATACACTGCATTAACAGAATGAAAAATAAAAACCCTATGATCATCTCAATAGATGAAGAAAAAGTATTTGACAAAGTTCAACGTCATTTCATAATACAAATTCTCAACAAAGTAGGTATAAAAGGAAATTTCCTCAACATAATAAAGGCCGTTTATGAAAAGCTCACAGCTGGTATCAGAATTAATGGAAAAAAAACATGAATGTTTTTCCTCTAAGATCTGGTACAAGGCAAGGCTTCCCACTCTCATCACTTCTATTTAACACAGTACTAGAATTATTAGCAAGAGTAATCAGACAAGAAAAAGAAATAAAGGGCACACAAATTAGAAAGGAAGAAGTAAAATTATCCCTGCTTGCAGATGACATGATCCTATATGTTAAAAGTCCTAAAGGGCCCACTAAAAACTGTTAGAACTAATAAATGAATTCAGTGAAGTTACAGGATACAAAATTAGCAAAGATGAGTCAAATTTCTTTACATCAATAACAACCTATCTGAAAAAGAAATCAAGAAAACAATTCTATTCACAGTATTTCTAACAAACAAACAAAAAATACCTCAAACACACAGAAACAAAGAGAACAGAGAGTAGAACAGTAGACTGGTGATCACCAGGGGCAGAGGGAATGGAGAAATGGAGCAAAGGATACAAAGTTACAGATGTGTAGGATGAATAAAACTAGAGATCTAATGTACAGCATATAGTTAATAATATTGTGTTGTACACTAGAAATTTGCAAAGAGAGTAGATTTTAGGTGCTTTTACCACAAAAACAAAAGGTTACTATGTGAGATGACGGATATGTTAACTTGCTTGACTTTTAGTAATCATTTTACTATGAAAACGTCCTGTTGTACACCTTGAACATATGTAATAAAAAAGGAAAGAAAGAGGGAAGAATGGAGGAAAGTGGGGAGGGGAAGGAAGGGAGGAAGGAAGGAAGAAAGGAAGGAAGGAAGGAAGGAAGGAAGGAAGGAAGGAAGGAAGGAAGGACACAAAATTGTGTTGTTTCATTGATCTATACCATGAAGCTCAAAATGAAAATCCAGGTGTTAAACTAAGATATGGATGGCAAACAAGCAGTTTCCCCTGGAGGCTCTGAAATCTAATGGTGACAAAGAAACAACACTACTCAAGAAAGCCTGAACAAGGTCTATGCATCCTCTTTTACAGGACCCAGTAGAACACCATGTACAAGTAGAAATTCCTTCTCAAGGGTAAAAACTGTAATGACATCCGATATTGAAGATGGTAATGATTATGATGAAGAAGGCACAGACAAAGAGGAGAAAGAAGGAGGTTTAACAAGAGGAAGTGATAATTCTAAAAGAAAGAAAAGGAAGTTTGTTTTTAATTATATCTTCAGTAACATGAAAACTTGGGGAGAAATAGACCAGGAAAATTACAGTCATAGAGAAATATTATAAAAGAGCTTTCTTTTCCTGAATTTTGCAATGCTATTATAGCCAAAAGAAAGAACCACCAACACACTAAGGTTATGAATACACGAGAGAAGACTGCCTCAGAATGTAAGAACACGGAAGTTATGAACAAGATCATTCCGTTGTAGAAATAACCCAAAGGATTTTTGTAATTATGTAGACAATGGGATTTGGGCATAAGTGGCTTAAATGGAATACTGGAAAGGCTTAAACTATGATATTAACTAAGGAAAATAAGATATTATCAACTATATTGAACCATGTTTGAAGAAAGACTTTATTAACAGAAGATCAGCATGTAACCTAAATAAATGGAGAGTCATTTAGCAAGAATTTAAGTTTCTCTAACCATTGGCTAATGTAGATGCAATAAATGAGTATGTCAGTCTTTGTGGACAAATACTATGACCCTAAAAGAAATATGTATCATCTAATTTCCTGACCTTCCTGCATACCAATCTTCTAACTATAATTTGGCTTTGGATATAGATTTTCCCTCAAGGAAAATGTACTAATTGACCCAACTATTTAGATCTACTCAGCAACCGAAAGTGGGCATTGCAGTTTATACATCAGTCATTTGTAACTTCTTTTAGCGGGAGTCAATCCTCCTGTATTCACTCCTCTTTTGGAATGCTAATGAAATGAATTTTCTAGACTTGGATCAGATCTAGCTTCCTAAAGATTACCCTCCAACCCACACTCCTTGGTAATGTTTTCCTGTAGGGGCCCAACAAGAGTAGTCAGGGACTTCTCTATTTTGACATTCTTACACTGCAACGATGAGAATCTTTTCCAATCATAGAAAAAAATCATTAATTAGGGTTAATTAAAAGAGATCACTCTGAATTAACTCATATTGTTTAAGACCTGTGGCTTTATTTCAATTACATAAGATAAGTGGAATGTACTATTCTACCCTTACGTGGTTCATTATACACAAGTCCTTGGAAAACAGCTTTAATGAATAGAAAAGTCCCACTTATAAACAGCATATAAAAAATGTTTACATGTGAATAAGAGCTTCTAACAGGTTTAGAAGTTTTTTAAAACAGTGCTTAAGCATTCTGCTTTTAATATCTTGTACTCTGTTAATTTGCTTAACAAATTCTCCTTTGTTAACAGTTTGACAGTAAACTTTAAGCTAGCCCTTGGAATTCGCCCCTCAAACCAGTCCCTAATGAAATCTGAATAATGAGTGATAAGTATACAATTTTTAACATATGAGTCAAGCTTCAATATAGAAGAAAGTCAATATTATAGCTTTACAGCATGAAGACAATTCAGTCCAAAATCGTGTGCTTGTGGCTTTTGTTTATAAACCTACATTGATTTTTAAGAAAAAAGACACAGAAACCCTAGTGCCCTACACAGAATTACAGAAGTGCAATGCCCAACCTCTTGCATCATGAAAATACATTAAGGTACAAGAGAGCTTAAACAGGTGTTAAATTTAACATCAGCTAGCTCTCCGAAACATGCTCAATTTAGGGTCACGCAGGGCATCTCAGAATGCTAACCTAGTCTCCTGAGCTCTCAGCAAACGGGCATTTTTCACTCGGAAGGACAGGCGCACAGCCTTGGGTTTTACAGGGAGAAAATCCCTTCTGAAAAGCCAGCCAAGCCAACCAATGACTCTCCTTGCTTCTGCTGTCCTGGGTCCTGCAGGCAGCCGCACAGCAGTCAGCCTTCTAGAACACCTTCTCTGTTGACTCATTTGTGAGTCATCGAATTTTAGCAGAGACATCAACATCACGTTGCAGTTCTGTTGTTGGGAGCCAGAGACATTCTGTAGGAAACAAGGTCTGCGTTTTCAGAGCTGATTCAGACCTGTGAGCAGCCGGGGGAGCATAATGATGTGCAGGCATCTGTGTTTGTCTTCACATCCTCCTGTGCTCTCGCTACTGACTTTATGTAACCACACACGACACTGCCATTTAAAGCTGCAAACACTTTTTCTCTCGACAAGGTTCTTAACAAACTGTTATGCTCAAACTGATTCCTAATAGGACTCTCTATTTCTTTCTTTTCCTTATCACCTTATCATTAATCAATATATAGTAAAATCCAAGGAAATTTAGTGGTCTGCTTTCAGAATTTGGCGCCCCCCCCCCAAATTCTAGAGAATATAATTTTCAAGTACATTTCAAGCAAAGTTTCCTGGTTCTGAGAACATTTCTCTTTATATATGTAAATGCACATAGACCGGTGGTTCTCAACAGGGGTAGATTTTTGCTCTCCAGGGGGCACTTGGCAATTTCTGGACATACTTTTAGTTGCCATAATTGGGGACAGAGGGGAATGCTACTGGCCCCCAGTGAGTAGAGGTCATAGATGCTGCAAAACATCCTACAATGCAAAGGGACTTCCTCCCACAACAAAGACTTATCTGGCCCAATATGTCAATATTGCTGAGGTTGAGAAACTCCTACATAGATTAAAGACATTCCCATGAAAAATGAGATCACATTCCATATAAATATGGTAATGTTAAGATGAGTGGTGTTATTCCAAAAAATTCCCCTTCAAAGAGCCATTTGAAAAGATGCAGCCTTTCAAGGAGGAGAAACTAATGACTGTCAAGTTCCCAGCTGGGCTTGACATGGTTCCAATGTTTACAGGGTCCCTGTGGATGCTGTACATTTGTAAGATTGGAAATAATAGACTCCTTTGTAGAATAAATACAGCAATTTGTGTCTTAATGGGTGCTCTAACACATACCGCTTCATTTTAGCGGCACCGTGCATTAACCTTTGAAATTTCAAAAATGGAAGGCCACATTTTGATAAAGGTTTCTAAATTACAGGAAAAGTATTAACTGAGCATTAAATAGACAACATAGGGAAAATTAGGTAAGAAAAAATTAGCATGGTCACAATGAACTCAGTGTTACTGGAACCCAGATCTGAAGTAAAATAGCATTCTGTTTTGGGAAACTGATTTCGTATTTCACAGGCTAGAGATAAACTCTGATGGCTCCTTTGTCTTCTTCTTTAGACAGAAACATAATTATTGCTATGTGGTAAAAATGAGAAACCATATTGTTAGCTTTATAGTTCCATATTCCCAGTTTTGTTTACTCTCGAGCTAGGTATTCTGGAGAGGGGAAAAAAAATTAAATCAGATGTCTCCAGCTGGACGTCTCTCTGAAATGACAGATGAGATCGAGTCATAAACTTCTACAGCAAAAGCAGACCCATCTGTGTTGTATGCAATTAAAGGATTGCTAGTGACAAATGCCTAAACAGAACAGCATCTTTCTCACCTTTAGAGGTGAATGAAGAAATTGTGCTTTAGAATAAAAAGAAAAAAGCTATTAAGTCTAACTAAAAGCTTGATTAGCACGAAGAGTGAACTTCACTACAAATTTATGACTTATTTATATTTTCTGTACTGTTCCATAAACCTTCATAGTCTATACAGTCGTCTCTCAGTATCTGTGGGGGATTGGTTCCAGGACCCCTGCAAACACAAAAATCTGCTCAAGTGCCTTATATAAAATGCCATAGTATTTGCACATAATCTATGCATAGGCTCCCATATACTTTAAATCATCTCTAGATTACTTATGATACCTAATACAATGTAAATGCTATGTGATTAGTGGTGCCTGTACTGTTTTTTCATTTATATTATTTTTTATTGTTTTTTCCAAATATTTTTAATCTGTGGGTAGTTCAATATACAGATGCAAATCCCATGCATATGAAGGAAAACAGTATCCTCCCACTCTGCTCTGCCCAGAACCATCAGTAGCATCACCAAACATTATATAGCAGAAAGGAGATGAGCACAGAGATTTAATTCACTTGCACGATTTAAAGCTTTGATATGATGCCCTTTTAATAGAAACAACTTACATTTTTAGCCTACTAACATCTTTTATTCAAAGAGTTTCCATCTGTCTAATCTCATTTTATTCTCGTGGCATGCAGGTAACATACACAAGGCAAACATCTCTATCCCATTACAGAGGTGAGGAAACTGAGTCTCAGGAAAGCTATCTGATTTGTCCAAGGTCACACAGTTAATGGTGGTGCTAGAAATAGAGCTCTCTTGGCCCTACTGTGCTGAAGAAGTCACACAGAATATTATAAAAATAAACCTTGACAAGGAGAAAAGCAGCCCCTGACATCCAACAGGTGGCCCAGTACTCTCAGCTAGGCCATATGTTCTCTGTTGAACATGAAGAACTTCACAGAACATCAACATCAGACAAGGCCACTCTGTGATTGTGATGGATCAAGACAAAAATGAGACCATTCCCTAACCATGTCTGAACACAGACAAAATATGAATATTATCCAAGCCACAAAAATTATGAAATGATCCTCTCTCCCAGCTAATATGAGTGACTGCTGCTTCTGTAGAAGTCTGTCCTTCCCATAGATAAAATTTAAGATACCAATTACAGAATTACTTCCTCTTCCTGACAGCATTCTTATTCACAGCAAAGCCCCACTTCCTTAAATCCTCCCCAAAATCACCTTACACAGGCCCCAATCCTATAAAAGGTATTTCTAGCATGTTCTTACTGAGATGTCCCACAGTTCCCCATGGTGTTTGTGCTTTCTCACTGTATGAGAACTTGTTCCACTACGGGTGTGTTCCTGCTGGTCTTTGGCTGGAGGCCGTTGACAAGCTTATAGAAAGAACCAAAGAAGTCATGATTCATATTCAGCTTTTTAAACCTGATTCCTAACAGCGTTTTCCTAAATCATAGCAAAGTAGGAACCCAACAATCCTGGGGCAGCCATGGGAAAGCTACCCAGAGTGATAAAATTGAATTACAAATAGAAGGTCCACTTGATGGAATAAACCTACCTATATGTTTAGGGACATTTTGACATAAATTAAAGGTTTCATTGGGCCAATGTCCTGATACTTCAGCTTCATTTGCATTGTAAGCCTGGTAGCCAGATGCAGAAGGGAGTCAAACAGGATCAAATCCCGTTCAGAAATTCTGATTGGATTCACCTCCCCCATGTCAGTATCCTCATAAAACATAAAGCTGTGTCCCAATGCAAAGACAGTGATCATTTTAATTAAATATTCCAGCTCTTTCTATCAAAGGGTAGAATTTTGAATAATGCTGTAATAATACCTACCAATTTCAAAAGGGATTGCTAAATTCCTATGAAAATTGAATTATAGACTGTCTATATTACATCTAAATATTGGTTAAATTGCTTTAAAAATTGCTTAAAAAATTAAAGTCCATCCCATCATCCAGAGATTTTATCTGTATTAAATCAAATTTTTCTGAATTTTTAACTGAATAAAGAAATCATGTTGTTACCATGAAGTCATCTTCTTTACAAATGATGATGAAATAAGAAGGATGAATAAGTATTTTCATGAAAATTGGCTTTAAAATAAAATGAGGTGTTTTTCAAGTAATATCAGAAAAATCAGTTATCTAGTTGCTTCAGGCTTCAATTTCTCCAAAAATAGAACCCAAATTATTTTGAATCCAGAAAAGTGTCCTAGTATTCTATTTCAATATCATAATTCTATTTCTCCTTCCTAATTTCTATGCACTTCTAGAAACAAAACTTATACCCACCAGATCTCCCAATGCCAACTGACTTCAGCTCTCTATCACAAATGACCTTCAAGTTGCTAGAAATCTTCACAAGCACCCATTACTGGACATATTATAATCTTAACCATATCATCTTTTACCTTTTGTGTTTGATCCATAACCTCTATTCAGAGAATCTCTCTCAGAGTCCCTAGTCTTCAAATTTGCTATTAAGTTTTCAATTTGTTCATATAAAATATAAACAATATGTTTGGGATTTATTGAGGAAAAATCATTCTACTTACCACATTTTTTCCTTCATTTTGGGCATCTCGATAATCAGGATTAAGCTAAAAAACAAAGCAAAATCAGCTTTAAATTACTATTAAAAGCACATTAACAAGACCAATGATCTTTAATTCAGTTCATTCTTCTACCCATTCTTCTAGCTTCTAAAAAGAAGCTAAGAAAGAAACTATTACTAAATATGACAATTTAAAATATTATCAACAAACCTGTTGCAGGAGACAAGATCTAAAATGCCAAGTTTATGGTCTTGGTTTATATTAGAACTGTTCACATATTCCAACAAGTGAAAACTAACAATCTCATCTTCTATGGGAAATCATTCAATAGAGTTCACCATTTTACCCACCACAAAAACTGCCATTTACCAATAACTCAGACACCAATTGTAAAAAATAGACCAAAGAAGAGTTTTAACAATGATTCAGGATCACACTTTACACACTATGAATGCAAGGAAAAGAAAACAAAAGAGCAGCTATGTATCAGATATGTCTGTTAATACATGGGGGCCATTGAAACCAACAAAGACACATGCCTTTGGGCTTGGATAGTGGAGTTTAGGGTTCATTCCGATGAGAAAAATGAGCCCTGAATATGTTCACAGTGTTGACCAACACATCTGGTGGGATCCCTAACTCCTGACTCCCATCTGTCTACACCGTCTTAAAAGGATGTCTTAGTTGTGCTGAAATAGCTAGTTGATAATCTGCAAAGCAACAGATTTATAAGGTATTTTTCCTAAAATAATGAGTTTTCCAATTTAATCATTTTGCTGTAAATCAATTGTTGTGTATAACATACAATCTCAAGTAGTCAAAGTTATCATTTAAAATGTAAGGTCAGGCCGGGCGCAGTGGCTCACACCTGTAATCCTAGCACTCTGGGAGGCCGAGGCGGGCAGATTGTTTGAGCTCAGGAGTTCGAAACCAGCCTGAGCAAGAGCGAGACCCCGTCTCTACTAAAAATACAAAGAAATTAATCGGACAACTAAAAATACATAGAAAAAATTAGCCAGGCATGGTGGCGCATGCCTGTAGTCCCAGCTACTCGGGAGGCTGAGGCAGGAGGATCGCTTGAGCCCAGGAGTTTGAAGTTGCTGTGAGCTAGGCTGACGCCACGGCACTCACTCTAGCCAGGACAACAGAGTGAGACTCTGTCTCAAAAAAAAAAAAAAAAAAGTAAGGTCAGTGCCAAGATGTTTAGCTGCCAAAATATAAAAAATAAAAAAATTTAAAGAAAAGACAAAATGTAAGGTCAAGAGTCTTTCTCATAATGACATTTGACTAGGAGCTCTGAGAATTGCCCCTCCCAACTTATCACTAAATACCACTGAAACTGTTTTTAAAAAAAGAAGCAAAAAACAAAAGGAAAAAAACTCTTAATCTTATTGAGAACCAAGGCTGAAAAACAACCTAAATTCCAAATTTTCACTGAATTGACACTAATTATAAAGCAGATGGTTCTGGGGGAGAGGCAGGGAACAACCCAGTTTTTATCTTACGGCATACTTGAACCTCACATCAAGCCAGTGGCTGTGTGAACAGAGTTAAGAAGATACATGCTGTGGCTCTCACTGTTTGTCACTGACTGAGAGACCCAGAGAATCCACCAACCAAAAACCTATACAGGGGGGTTTCTCTATCACTGAGAAGCTGCTGTGAGATGAAGCAGAAAATTGCTCCCCAGTCTGCCCCATCCACTGTCTCTAACTTCCCATGACCAGAGAGGTACTGTAATGCCAAGAAAACAACTGGGCAGAGAGTGGAGGGGGCTTTCTGAGAAGCACCACATGAAGAAAGGTGAGAAAAGAGAAAGAATCAGGAATGCTGTGGGCTGGAATTACATCACATGATGATATAGAAATAGCAAAGGGGTAGGAGAAGAAACTGCAATAGAGCCCAGGTATGTAGTAGAGTCGACGTCTGCTACAACTGGGAACTACACTGGAAATGGACCCATCGGTCTGCTCTGCAGCTGAAGATTTAGACAGAGGATTGAATTGTCTTACTGGAGAATTACAAAATGGAACAAAAGGACAATCCGCTCGACCCCATCTGGTTCTGCACAGAGCTCACTCATCTGAGGATAATAAAGAAAGAAGAAAGGAAGGAAAAAGTAAATGGGACTAATGGAAACGTATGTTAGAACAAGGGAAATTCTTTCTCACAGTCTTTCTGAGTATTTCCTACGGTATGATGCAAAATAAATTTTCAGGAAATGGTCTGGCACACTCAAGAAAGTACAAGTAAATATGTCCTCTATGAAAGGCAACAAAATGACATGAACAGCTAGAAGGATAATTTAAAAAGAACATAACATAAAAAGGAGTTAAGGAAGATTTTGATATAAATGAAAACATAAATACAAAATTAAAGTCCACGCTGGCAGCAATAAAAAGCATAGTCCATATTACAGAAAACGAGTGATGCAAAGGATAAGAAGTTGAATAACTATCCCTCAATACAGAGGGAAGGTATCCAGAAGTGAAAACTAAGAAAAAGAAAATAGTCACAGAGAACCAGCAAAGGTTACTGTCAACAACAAATGGGAAACCAGGGCACTCAAAGGGAAGAGAGAATCAGTGGAACACATGCAATAATCAAAGACGATAGAACACAAAACTTCTTGCCAGGCGCCATGGCTCACGGCTGTAATCCTAGCTCTTTGGGAGGCCAAGGCAGGAGGATTGCTTGAGGCCAGGAACTAGAGACCAGCCTGGGCAACATATCGAGACCCTGCCTCTACAAAATAATTTTTTTAAATAGCCTGGCGTGACAGCATGCACCTGTTTGGGAGGCTGAGGTGGAAGGATCGCTTGAGCCCAGGAGTTCGAGGTTACAGTGAGCTGTGATTGCACCACTGCACCCCAGCCTGGGTGACAGAATGAGACCCTGTATCTAAAAAAAAAAAAAAGACAAAAACAAAAACAAAAGAAAAAGAAAAGAAAACTTTCCTTAGCTGAAGAAAGAATTACACATGCGGAGGTTACTCTATTCCTGGAAAATCAATGACAACAGATTGATACATTCATTCGAGGTTGATAATGGGAAAAAGGGAGGAGGAATCAGAGGTAAGGACATCAAACAGAGACAGAAATTAGGCTTAGATGAAAATGTACATCATGTAACAGGAGAATAGATAAGCAAAATGTGATCCATTCAAACAATGGAGGACTGCTCAGCAACGAACATGATGAGCTGTCGATCCACACCTCAAGCGTTAAGTTGAAGAAAGCAGACACAAAAAACGATGTAGTGCGTGATTCCATTTATATGAGATGCAAAAACAAACAAAACTAAACTATGGTGAAACATATCAGAAAGTGAAATGGGGTGTGAGGGAGGGGAGTGGGTGGAAAGCAGTACCCCACCCAGGAGCACTAGGACAGCAGTCTGTCAGTTTTCAGAACTGACACGCAAGGCGGGCAAGAAGACACAAGTTGCCTGTTAGTGCTGGGCCAGCTGCTGGGGGGGCCTTGAGGCTGATGTTGCTTTTGCTACAGAGACTCAGACTCTCCCTCAGACTCCTTAAATTCCCTTGAATGATAAGTAATAGAATTAGTTCCAAAACAAGATTAATCTTGCTTTTAGAAGCCAAGAGTGAAAGGTAGAAGGCCAAAGAGTGAGTTAAGTGGCCTCCTTTCTATCCATTAATCAAACTCAAGAAAACAAATTTTTACTCAGCAATGAAGAAAATTCTAGCACAGTTCCTAAGGGGTTTATTCACCTACTTTAGTCAAGTATCAGAGTAGTTTTATGTATTTATCTATTTGTTTTGTTTGAAGAATCCCAACTTTTCTTTTAAATTTTAAAAAAAAAATCCATACTAAAATTTTAACTAAATTACATCTAAAAACTATGCAACATGTTCAACCAAGGGTACAACTTTATGGTCGAAGTTTCCATTCAATACGTGTTAGAACAGTTGGTCACAGACACTGTAACGTAAATTCACGGGGGACACCATGACATATCCATCACTAAAACGTGCACTAGAACAGGAATTAACGCACCTAAGTCAAACACAGAATAATTTGTGCCCTCTGGAACTTGCTCATATTCTATCCCAAAGACAATGTTACTTTCCAAAATTCAGTCTTCACATATTTCACCTCTGACGATCACCCATCCCTGACAAACTGTCTCGGGAAATGGATTCCAGACTCTGCTCTATAAGGAAATACCAGGGGCCTCAGGAAAGGTCACCTAACCCCTTTGGAGCTCAGTGTCCTCATCTACAAAATGAGAAAAAGTCTATGACCAAACCATGATTCTATGTCAATAAATTTTACATATTTATGCATTTGGTGGCAATAGTAAAGATGGTGCCAATCATTTAGATTTTGCCTCATCTGTGTTTCTCAGGCTACAATGTGATTTTTAAAATAATTAACATAGAGTGATTACTTCGGTAAGTTCAATAAAGTGTAATTAATAATAATAATGATCATGATGATGATAATGAGGAAGAGAAGGAGGAGAAGGCAAAGGGAGAACAAAAGCCACCCAAATAAATCTATGGCTGTATAAACTTACCAATAATAACTATGAAAGGAGAAATAAATATATGCTTTAAATGATACTGCTACTTTCCTTCTCTAAATACAATGACAGCAGTAATTATTCAAGTAATGGACTAAAAATGAGTAGAAAAAAATATTATTTTTAAAAAGAGGGAAAAGACATGGTCATATGGCAGTTCCTGAATCTTTTAGTACTTAAAAAAAAATCCTTATGTTAAAAAATAAATTATAAACCTGGCATTGGAGAGCTAATATGCTATTCAATCATTTATCCAATAAATATTAATAAAGCATCTATAATGGGCAAAGCATTGTGGTATATGGTATTTTAGCAAAGACAAAGAGAATATGGTCCCTGACCACAAGACCTCACAATCTAGAAGGGAAAATAAGACATAAATATAGTCAGCTGTAATACAAAATAAAACGTGACAAGGGGTGTAAGACAGGAATGAATAATTTATAAATAATATAGGTCAGAGGAAGGAGGGATCTGCGGTGGGCAAATTTAGTCACAAATTATTCATGGCGAAAGTAGCATCTGAGATAAGCCTTGAAGGATGGGTAGAATTTTAACTGGCTGAGAAGGAAAGAGGGAGTGAAGATGGCAGTGCTGGAGAGCAAATGCTGCGCAGGTGAGAACAATGCAATTTGTTGAAAGGAGACCCATCAATCCACTTATGGAATACTTTTTGCGTGTTTTTAAAGGTTAATTCCTTTAACCTTGCAATTATGCTATAAGACAGGATTCTTGACTCCAGTTTACAAATGAGGCACCCACAGCGCATCACGTACTTCAGGCGAAGTCGCTGCTAGGGCGGGCAGGGCAGGAGGCACAGGTGTGAGGGCTCCACAACCACATCTGTTAGTTACTCCAGCACACTGCCCCTGCCTCCAGACAGCGGAGTCGTGTGATGCAAGGTTCAAAGGAAGGTCAGCCCAGACTATGGAGGGCCTTTAAACCATAGGCTGAAGAGTATGCATCTTACCAGAAGATGTGCGAAGACAAAAGAGGTGAAGGTAACCAAGTGCAGTGGTTCAAGGGAGAGGTGGGAGGTCCCAAATAAAGATAATAATGCTGGAATGGAAGGGAAAAAATAGGTACAAAAGATTTTGCAGAGAAAGAATCAGTAGAATCTGAATGTGTAAATTGAGAGGGAAAAATGTTTTTCGTAACTCTAGAGTCTTTAATACCGAACTGAGGAAACAATTCAATCTTAGGTAAACTTATTGAGGTTGTATGGCAGTGGCATATTCAAGATCAAATGCATGACCCACTGCAGCCTTGGGAGTGGGTGACAGAGAGAATATAAAGACCCACTACTAATCTTTGCATTTGAATGGCTGAAGAGGACAGAAAGAAGTCAGGCATGGTGCAAAGTGGTAGAAAGAGAGAGAGAGGGAAACGTCATAAATACCTAGGCAATGGAAGTCACGACTGTACCACAGTCAAATGAAAGACAACCGCACCCTTTCATCTAACACAATAGCAGCAAGCAGACCAGAAGCTCATATGTCCATAACAGGTGTCCACTTTCTTACAAGAAAAACGTTGCTCTTTTTACAATGATATGTGTTTTGATCAATTTTTATTGTATATATGATTAAAGTCATAAAATCATCAGGGGTATATTTTAAAATAATTATATTTGTATGTTCTTCCTTCCAATGACTAGCATTTCAGGGCCAATCTATTGATAAGTCTAGAAAATAAAGGAAGAGAAAAATAACCTTTACTGAGTGTTTATGTATACTAGGCATAATTTATATATTTTGATATGTCATATTTATATGTGTATGTATAGGGTCTGTTATAACATGGTCATCTTCTGTATTTAGGTATACAAATACATACAAATCAGGCCCTTTTCATATACTATGGCTGATACATTTGATGAAGAACTAAACACAGGGATATTTACAACTATAGCCCTAATATTCATAAGATTCCATGCTAATGTATAGTTTCATAAGTTTTAAATTTTTAACTAATTAATTAAATCCAAAGTCTATTGAATAGTTAGGAAATAAGTGTTTACTGCCATCTGGTGGAAGTTTTGCCTATCTACAAACAAATAAGCTAGTCTTTAAAAAAGGGCAAAACAAAATCTTTAACAAGTAAAATTATTTTGCATTACTCTATCTAGTTTCAAAAGGATCATTAAAAGTTGTTGCTTTAGTAATACCCAAAGAAAGAAAAGGTATAAAGCAGAAAATCATAAATTGTGAAGCTTGATTTACAATTCTTCCAATGATTACATTATAACTATTTACCAAGGCTCCCACATTATCCTATTAAAAATGGATAAATTACTTCCTTCCTCGTAGACATGGTTGTGAACTCACCTGCACCACTAAGGTAATACAAGTAAAATATTAATGCCTATGACAAAATGTTGATGAGTGTGCTGACAGCTGTGCTGTGTATTAAACACTCAAAACTGTGTGTGTGTGTTGACCTTCCCCTCATGCCCCTAACCACACGCAGGCCCACAGAAACTGACACTAAAAAGGAGAGAATTTGATAATATGGCTCTATATTACCTTATGGAGTCAAAATGTCTTTTTACCTTATTCATAATTAGGTACTTTGTTCCACATTTTGTCCATAGTTTTCTAGCACTGTATACTCCTTAAAAATGAACCTGAATTCCCTAAAACTATAGTGTTAAAGGTAATTACACTGAATAAGGGTCCATTTTTAAACCTCGGTTCACTTTAGTGTCTTGCAGAATAAAACTTAAAACTGTGTTAAATCTTATATCATTGTCGTAATTCCTAGATGTTTTCCACAATTCACAAAAAAAGGTGCTATTCTTAAATAGCTTACAATGTATATGTTTTGTCTTTGTAATTAGACTACAGAATCTACAGCATATAACATGGTCTAACTTCTTTTGGATAATGTCCCCTTCATTTCTACACAAACAACTAGGCTTATTACATGCTTCTGAATAACTTAACCAACCCGTTAAGTGCTGGTTAAAACAGAACATCGTATTTAGGCACTATACACACACACACACACACACACACACACACACACACACACACACATTAAATATATACACACACACACACATATATGTAAATTTTTAGGGTTTTTTTTTCCCTTATTTGTGCTTTGATTTAAGGTTGCAATCCTTAAATCAAATCCTTAAACTTATTGTGATATTTAGCATATTTTAAACATTACACAAAATGAGATATCTCACATGCGTAAGCATGATGGAAGCAATTGCAAAAGAGATTTCAATGTTTCAGAGATTGAGTTAATATAATTGTCCTCAAGACTGCAGACTCTTAAAGGACAAAGACCATGTTTTAATCCTTTTTGTTTTCTTCACAATATCAAAATAGTGCTTCTACCCAGTAGACAGTCAATAAGTGATTGTGTAATTTCAGTATAATGTAGATCAAGGTTTCTCGACCTAAGAATTATTGGTATTTTTGACCAAATAATTATTTGTTGTAAAGGACTGTCCTGTGCATCATAGGATGTTCAGTTATATCCCTAACCTCTACCCACTAGATGCCAATAGCTCCCACTCCCCAACTGTGACAATAAAAATGTCTCCAGACATTGTCAAAATCACCCTCAATTGAGAACCACAAGGTCTAGAATTTTGCCTAATACTCTCATTATATTGTTTTTGACTTCGAGCAAAATCAATCACCTCTCTGAGCCTGGATTTCCTTTTCTGTAAAGTGAAATTATTAGATTTACAACCATAATCATAGTCCCTATGATTCTTCCATTCAATCATCCAATAATAGTAACTGAATGCAAATTGAGTGTCAGACACTGTGCTAGGCACAGGGTGTCCAGTGATGAGCAAAACAGATATGGGCCTTTACTCATGGAGAACAATATATACCTAACTATAAAATATGATAAATCCAAAGAAATGCTAAAAGCATTTCTTCCCTAAGTAGGAGATTTCTGAAATATTTCAGTAGATTTACAGAGAATAACTATGGCATTATTCAAAATCAAAGCCTTTTAAAATTCTAAAATACTCGATGAATTCTACAATGAATACTACAAGACCACAATTTATTACACAATAGCTTGAGTTAAATTCAAACTTATAGACAACAGAAAACTGAAGTTATTCAAAAGAATCTTCATTTATGCTCTAGAAAATTTTATCAAAGGAACTTGAAAAAATAAAAGCAATATATGGTAAAATATTCTAATAATCCAAAGCATGGACAGTCTTTTCAGCTGTTCTCTTAGATAAGCACTCATTATACTCCGCCCAATTAAGAGTAATCTCACCCAAAGTGTCTATTTTATAAGTCATGGGGGTGACCAGCTGGCTTGTGTGTTATACCTAACATAAGAACTGTACAATATCATGGGTTTTATTGGAAGGATTTCCACTGTCTCCAATGAGGCAATATTTCCTACGTCAAAATATAGTATGTAATCTTTTCCAGATAAAAGATTAAATAACTAAACTTTGCCCCTAAACCCTTTACCCCCTTAAGTTATCTGATTGACAAAGAAATAACAGTTCTTAATGACAATAATAACAATAAAACACTACTCTGCATTTTCTCTCCCCTTCCTCTCCAGGAAAGTGAAGAAACTTAACATGTATTGAATATCTTTTATGTACAAGGTGCTGGACATTCCCTATCTTCTTTAATTCCAGAATAATCCCATATAACACATGTTATCACCTTTTTTACACACAAGGGAACTCAGGTCCAGAGAGGTTAAATATTTGCTTAAAGTCAGACAGATTGTACAACAGTATACATGGGATTTTTTTTCCCCACTACACTAGGCTCTCTTTGTCACACTGGCCAATATAAATATCCTAAACTCAAAGGCAATTCAAGAATTACATAATCCTATACACCAGGAATGCCTAAAGCACATTAAAACATATTTTAAATTATAAATATGTCCGTTAAAGATGGAAAAGCCATGGGAAGAGTGTAACACCCTGCTATATCCTGCCCCACTTTTAGGTATTTCCCTTTAGTGAGAAAATAGGATTGTTCTTGTCCCTCTTATTTTTTAAAATATATTTTATAAAAACCATCTAATAGGACTCTTAATGTTTCCGTTAACTACTACTCTGTTTCTCCCTTCGTAGACATGCTATGAAAACTTAGTCTGCACTCACCTCCCCTTCCTGGCTTCCTCTTCATTCCTCCACTCCTACATTCTAGTTTCCACTAAATGGGCTTTCAATGAAGTCACAATGATTGCATTCTTGCCAAATGCTGTAAATAGGTTGTGTTTCTGATCTTTTCCATTGCACTCCCTCCTTTGTGAAACTCTATTCTCCCTTGCCTGGCATTTGTGACTCAGCCCATTTGATTTTCCAGGTGCTGCTCTGGCTTCTCAGGCTCCCAGGCTTTTGTCCATCCTTAAAAGATGAAGTTCCTCGTGGCTCTACCTTCAAACACCTTATTGCTCTTTTCACATGCCCTGGTGATCTGTGCTGTGGAGATCCAAATCTACTTCTTCAGCCCTGTTCAATCCCCCAATTTCTAGAAGTTGTGAGACTTGTGCCTATTAGACATCTTCACCTGGACATTTTACAAACATTGAAATTGAATGGATTATTTCCCTCGCCAACTTGACACCTCTTCCCATTTTCCTCAAATTGCTGAGCAACATCATCAGTTCTCCAAAACTGGAATCTTACTCTCAACCCCTAACGTTCAATGGATTACCACTGCATTGATCCTGTCTCCTAAAAATGTCTTCAGCCCTTCCCCTCTTTGTCATTGCCAGGGTTGATCTCTTGGCTCAAGTCCTCAAAATTCCTTGAAGTTATCATACCTCTCTCTCCTATCTGGTCTCCCTTTCTCTAAATCCAATCTCTTACAGTCGCTTTACAAAGGCTCCAGAGCGGTGCTGCCCATTAGAACTTTCTGCTTGGAAATGCCCCATGTCTGCACTATCCCATATGGGGTGGCTATTGAGTACCTTGAAATGTGGCTATTGTGACAGAGAAATTGACTTTTTAATTTTATTTCATTTTAATAATATTAATTTTGATTTAACAGACAACACAGTGCTAGAAACTAGCACATTAGCCTGTACAACTTTGGAATGGTCTTCTTTAATCACAAATTTATTTATTATGCTCCTCTTTATTTTAAAGATAAACCCATTCTCCTCAACATATATGGCTGAATTTATTAGCTACACTGCATTTATGGCCCTACCCCCCTGCCACCTTCTAACATCACTTCCAAACTCACAAGTCCTCGGTATCAGCCACATGAAACAAGTCTGTATGACACTACACACCTCCTCGCTGTGTACAAGCTGCTGTCACCAGCTGAACACCCTTTCTCTCTCTTCCCCACCTGCCTTACTCATCCACCAAGCAGCAAATCCTCTGGCCTCCCAACCATTCCTCGCACCTCCCTGACACCCTCTACCAAAAGTGTCCCGCTCTTTAGCACGTCCCCGTAAGCATGCCACTATTCATACTGCTATCATACATTTATCACACTGTACTTGGTGCTCCTCAAGGGTGAAAATTAGATTTTTTTAATGATGTCACCATTCTCTACCAAAGGTTTGCAAATAGCTGTTCAGTCCCAGCTTCTAGGTAGCTACCAGGATAAACTTCCTTAAACATTATTCCTATTACGAATCATTAATAGATCAAATCCAAATCCTTCATTCAAAATCTTCAAGCGGAGAGATCTATTGCTCAATAATTCCCTTCACAACCTCTTCCTTGGGCTAGGCCTTGGTTTTTATAATGTCTACATATGATTTGAACATTCCACATCCCTCGTGTGCCTCTTTAGCAACTTATACCAGCATTGCCCTTTTATTTCTCTGCCAGTCCATGTCTATTACTTTCTTCGAGAACCAAGGAAGAGTTTGCCCCAAGCAAGAGCCTTCTTTGACTAATGTCACACTGACCTAACTCCACCTGCATACATAATTAGCCCTCCACGATCTTGGCTGTGCTCTGGGATCATTAATTGTGTGCTGTCTTCTGAACTAGACAGTCCATTCTTGGAGGGCAAACACTGAGTCCTCTGCTTGCTTTGCTGTACCTGCAGCATTCTCTACCATGCTGTGCACTTATCAGGCACTGAAGAAACATATATTGAAGGTTGTATGAAATCTTAAAGATGATGTTTGCTATTTTTATGAATTCCAAAAACAATCATTCCTAACTCTTGCATTTTCAGGATCCCAATAAATGTGTCTTATTTTTGAAGTACTATCTACATATTAAAGGGAAAATTTAAAAAAGTAAAACAAATAGAAGCCATGGAGTTTTTTTCCACCCAAGAAGGGTATAGTGTAATAAAACAAATAATTTTAGGAGGTTGTAACTCAAAATGTTGGGAATCCCCTGTCCTACGTAGATGACATGAATAATGCTTTAAAATTAAAGACCTGAGCATTTTTTAAAAGTGAAATGATAAAAGGATAATCATTGCTTCTCGACTGCTGTCAGAGGCTAGTTACCACCTGTTTCCTGATTGGGAATCAATTGTTTAGCCAGTGAGGGTGGCTACAGTCACTGTGATTTGACCACACCCCTAGACATTTTCACACCAGCAAGGACAAACGTCCCCAGTGTGCCAGGATCTTGTCTGAACTTAGCTGACATAAGAAATATAAAACCCCACTTATGGATGTCAGGATTTTGAAGCTGTGATTTCTACTTTGATGTTAGAATACTACACAGAGCATCCATTCCAATATATTAGTTAAAGTTAATAGAAAATAAATTCCTAGCTTTCAATCTTCAGATACGAATTTCATGCTTAATTCTCCTTCTCCCACCTGGCCATGAAAAAGATGTTACCTAAAGTATTAAAGGTCAAAGAAAAGGTCTCCAAATACACCAGACTCTTTAATAGACAAGAAGGCACCTGACATTTTAAGCTGCATTCTCTAGAGAGAGAATGAAAGACAGTCTTTCAAATCGTTTTCAAGGAATGAATTGCTTTCTATTTTTCAACTTTTAATTAATTCATTTATGTATGTATTGAGTCCTTAGATCTTCATTAAAGTTAATGAACAACTTAATTCTTAATAATCTAATCATTTGAATGCATGAAATGATATGTTTTAGTTACAGAAATTAACAAGGAAAATTTGTAATGTGTACATCATGTCAGTTTTCTACAGCACATCAGTAGCTTAAAAAGCCATTGATTGAAAAGTGAATTAGAGAAAAGAGCCACTAATGTAAGATCCAAGAGGATTTTAATCCTAATTTCTTATCTTTTATGGGACATCTAGCCAGGCTTTTCTAATTTTCTTTTTAGACGAGATTCTGTACTCATGATTTTTGCTTCAAAGGGTTCAAAAGGGTTAATTCAAAACGTGTATGGTATAAATAGCCTGGAAACTGCAAAGTATATTTCATTTAGTTGAGCAATAAATAATGTGGTAGATATTTTATAAAAGTAAGAATAATCCCTGTTTATCACATAATAAAATTAATCATGCCAGCATCGCTTACCGTGAGCCACACCTCTGCAAAGCACTTTGCCTCATTTAATTCTCTTAATAAGTTAAAAGAATTAGAAAAATATTTGATTATCCCTATTTTTCAGAGGAAGAACTGGAGCTTAGAAATATTAATTAGCTCAAATATGTCTCCAAATGCCTCTCACATACAAATCTTGAAATCTCCTTCTTCCCATCCTCTAATCTCATAGAAGCCTGAATAGCTTCTTTATATTCATCCATTCATTCAAAAAATATTCATCAAATGCTTTTTAAGTACCCTGCACTGTTCTAGGTGCTGAGGACGTGCTGGGCGTGGGGGAAAAAAAAAAATCCCTGCCCTCAGAGAGGCATTCTACTAACAGAGACAGTCAATAAAAAAAATGCAGAATAAGTCAGATAATAAGTACTAGGAAGAAGAATATTATTGCAGATTAATAGGATGGTGAGGGTAACGGGGTTGGGTGCTAGTTTAGACGGGGACCAACATGCTTATAGACCCTACAGAACCCACTCCCTGTCTCCACACCTTTTCCTTGTCAGTTCCCCAGCCCCACCTCCTTCCTTACCGTTCCTGACATCCAAAACTAATAGTTAGATAAGTAATAGTAAAAATTCTAAGAACAGATTCTGGTTTTGAATTTCAAAAACAACCTCCAAATTAAAAAATAGAAACAGAGTCAAATAGAGTAGAATGAATGGAAATTTTCATGCCTCTGGAAAAGAATAGTTTCAAAATCATTTTTAAAAATAATCAAATTTTCATTAAATCATTTCTAAAACTTCTATGCTGTTATTTCTACCCATCCTTCATGTCTATCTGATTGTCAACATACTTTTAGCAGAGAAAGAAAAGGCCTTTATATGTTCTTACCATTTTTATTGACAGTTTTAGGACAGTTCGGTGTCTCAGGAAGAAAATCCTTTCCTTGGCCAGGCACGGTGGCTCTCGCCTGTAATCCTAGCACTCTGGGAGGACGAAGCAGGATTACTTGAGCTCTGGAATTCAAGACTAGCCTGAGCAAGAACGAGATCCCATCTCTACTAACACTAGAAAAATTAGCCGGGCAGCATGGTCCGCACCTGTGTCCCAGTTACTGGGGAGGCCGAGGCAGGAGGATCGCTTGAGCCCAGAAGTTTGAGGTTGCAGTGAACTATGATGACACCACTGTACTCTACCCAGGGCAACAGAGCAAGGCTCTGTCTCAAAAAAAAAAAAAAAAAAAAAAAAAAAAAAAAACCCTTCCCTTTCTAATGATTTGAACAATAAAAGCAGACATTCTGAAAGAGTGAAGCTAAATAGAAAATTCTAGGCCACATCACATACACATGCAAATCAGACATCCCATTCCATTGACCTTACCGTGTAACAACTGCAGAGTTTTATTGTTGTTGTTTCCATTTTTAATAATTTGACTAATATTTATATTTTAAAAATAATTTATATGCCAATCCAGAACATTATAAGCAATAATCAAATCTGTATAACGACTGTATAACGACTGCAAATAGAATGTCTTCTCAAGAGCCCAATTTCCTTTTTCACTATTTCAGAGTCAGACACTTAACAACGCTATATCCACGAGTCTTACCTCTGCAGCTAAATAGTTTCCAGTTGCAAGATGTTTAAATCTGAACAAGCTGTTCCACTGTCCTGCACCCCCACGGCATGGGTCATGATGAACCACCTACAGACAAAGAGAGCAAGAACAACGACAAAATGATATTCATGTTCCTGGCAGACGAATGCCAACAGTTTACATGGAATAGCCTCCTGTTTATGCTGACCTGTCAAATCTAATATATGTTTTCATGAGAGTACAATGTGGCAGAAGAACAAAATTCCCCACAAATAAGCAAGAGACATGTTAGAAGAGTTGTTAACTCACTGTGCATACATGACACTCATGCCTTACATCTGCAAATACAACCTTACTCAGAAAGGCAGGTTTCCAAGACCAAGTCTGGAAATGCTGGGAGGTTTCCCCCCATTTGTTATTCAAACATTCATTCAGTAGATTGTATTATGAGCCTACTATGTGCCAGGTACATTTCAAGGCAAGAAGGACCCAGCAGTGGATAAGACTAGAGCTTTCATTCTAATGGAGAAGAGAGAGAACTAGCAAACAAAGAAATAAATGAAATTTGACAGGTGCCATAAAGGACCCATACACAGTGCATGACTGAGTAACCAGAGAAGGAGACATCAGATGTAATCAGCATGGGCCACTTGGAGATGACATATGAGCTGAAACCTGGAGGATGAGAATGAGACAGGCATGCAGGAAATGGGAAGAGATCATTCCAGGCAGAAAGAACTACGAATACCAAGGCCTGGAGGTCTGAACTAACTTAATTCTTGGCCATTTCCATGAATGCTTTTACTGGCACCATGTCCTTTGATGCCTGTCCTGGGAACTGGCCTTGCCCAGGTGCTGAGCCGCTAGGCTCACTGGGAATGGAAGCAACAGGTCTGACACAGCTGGTGCTACAGGGCAGTGGAACAGCTCAGGCCCTACAGTCAGATGACCACATTTGAGACCCAGCTCCACTGATTGCTACAGTCTGATCACAGCAAGTAATCAAACATCTTCAATGTACAAAATGGAGTTAATTTACTGGATGGTTGTGCAGATTAAATACCATAAGGCATGGCAGAGTGCAAGGATAACGTTTCATTATTCTCCCTCAACAGATAACCTTTTTGTTAGTACTAACCACCCTTTGGTTCCTACTGTTGCCAAAAATTTTATGCTAACTTATTTAACTTTCTAATGCCTTTTGCTAGACTCCAGTTTCTACATCTCCCCCTACTCTATAACTCAAATAAGATAATAATTATGAAAATACTTCAAAATGCATGAAGTCTTAACAAAACACTCCCTCTGTGGCCAAAAACCCACTCAACCTTCAAGGCTCAGTTCTCAAATCAAACTTCTACAAATCCTTTGCTAATCACACTGTCCCCTGTGATCTTGACAACGTTTGAATTTTTACTCCTTTGGAGAAGGCTTTAAGAATCTGATAAAATCTATTGCTTGTCTCACACATACACATACATGCACATATGCACACACACATACACACACGGTTTGCATATAATTGCTAGGGTTAACAAATAACCTGAAGCTTATCGTAGCCCCTGGACTAGGAACTACTCTCACATATATTAAGTGGGTCCAGCAACGGCAGTGTAAAGGACATTTTGGAGATTTGGAAGGGAGGGTGTTTTCACTTATCATGAGGATGTTGGAGGGACGCTATTGGCATTTAACAGGCAGTGGCTAAAATATTCTGTATCCTACAATTCACAGGGAAGTACAGCCTGTGCTAGATATTGTGTGCAGCCCTCAGGACAGTCTCCACCCTTCTAAGTGCTCCTCGACCACAGGGGCTGGAAGCCTCACCCGGCATTCCCATTAGAATGGAAAGCAGAGGAAGGCAGGAGAGAGGCTCCCCATTTGGCTGCAGTACAGTGGTGGCAGCTGACGAGTGCAGGCTCCTTCAGGGTGAGTGGGTGAGGACACCACAGCACACAAGGAGAGGCCTGCAGGCTCAGAGGAGGAGCAGTAGTAGCCAGACCTTGACATAAACATACATCCCCTGCTCCAGTTCTCTTCCTCCAGCCCTTCCAATAATGCTGAACCTAATTCCCTACATTACACACCTCTTTGCTTGAAATGCCTGATGCCCACCCTAAGCATGACACTCAGCCCTCCTGAATGAAGCCCGTCTGTTACAGCACACAGCAGAGAAATGTCCTGCAGTCTGCATCTTTCAAATCTCCTACAAAAATAAACGTACTGCAGGTATGAATTAGTAATACTTCAGTATATAATCACACAAAAACATTTTTACATCAAGTTATATGAAAGGTCCAATAATTTGAGAGAAATTTGTTATGGAGAGGGAAGTTTAAATGAAGTAAAGACATTATCTCAAAATTATTAAGTTATTTATTCATTCCTCTTCTGACTGCTCAATGTATTATAGTATTTCTAGATATGCATTTTGATGGAAGGGGTTTCAAAACAGTGGTACAGCTACAGCAAAAGCTATAAAACTAAAAGTAAATAAATGAGAGAATTTTCAAAACTCCTTTTAACAGACTTAGAACCAATATTAAGTAGGCAGAGACACATGAAATGCAGGGAACTCACTGTATTTCATTAACACAGCTTTTAAATAACATCTCACCTTATTGCTATCCCTACTTTTTTTAAGTTTTTGGAGAACAATGATAAGAAATCTATTGTATGGTGCACACCTGTAGTCCCAGCTTGTCCAGAGGCTGAGGTGAGAGGATCACTCAAGCTCAGAAGTTTAAGGTTACAGGGAGCTATGAGCGCACCACTGCACTCCAGCCTGGGCAACAGAGGGAGACCCTGTCTCCAAAAAAAGGAAAAGCAAAGAAAGGATGGAAGAAAAGAAGAGAGGGGAGGGGAGGGTACGGGAGAGGGGGGGAGAGGAAAGGAGGAGAGGAGAGGCCATAGCTTACATTTTCTTAATTACTCTACCACGTTGCCGCATTTAGGAAATACTTTTTAAAGGATAAATGAATTCTTAACTATGGGTCCCCTGATTCCCACAGACATGGCATTCCCCAAAAGAAATAAGCGTTGTTCTCCTGAGTGACTGTGTAGTTCTGGAATCTACCTTTACTCAAAGCAAGGCATCCTACTCTATCTTAACTCCAGTGCCATTTGAGGCACATGGCCTCCAGGCTGATCAGTCTTGATAACATTTCACAATCAATTTTTTAAAAAGTAAAATTATATCTATGCCCTTACTAAATGTGTATGTGTGTGAGAGAGAAAGAAAGAAAGAGAAAGAGAGAGAATGAGACATACCACAGAGATGACAGGAGAAGGAAGCAGTTCCTTTCAAATTGGTCACAGCAATGAAGGGTACAAGTTGGTTCACAAAAGTTATTCTGTTTTATGGGTCTATCATAAACGATGCCTATAACAATAAAACAACCAGCCTAGTGAACCTTATCTTTTTGATCTAAATATTGATTAAAAGCAAAATATATATATATATATGTATGTATGTATATTTACATACCTCTACTTCCCAGAGTGCTTTAGAACTAGTGGCAGAAGTTGCTGATTGGCGCAAGGTTGTTCGAAGGAAAATGTGCTGTTTTTTCTCGTATTCGTCGCAAGTCAGAAACTTCTCTTGTTCCGCATGAAACAATCTAACAACGTCACCCTAGAAGAAAAGGTCAAGAGACACTGTATTTCCAAAAACCATGCGAATGAACAGACATGAGAAGTAGGTGTCTCTTCCTGGTTTTGATACTCTGGGGCCTACTGCTAGCTACTGGGCTTTTAATGATTACCTATACATTTCAAAATATTTGGTCGGGGAGACTCAGTGAAACATTCAGTGAGTATTAAGGTTGTAGTCACTTTCTAAATTTTAAACCCCAGTGGATACATAAGTTTTACATCTAGAATTTCAGGAAGACTGCCTTCATTTCTTTCAGTAAATGTGCTATGCAGCACATACTTACTCCTTTTAATACATCCTCTCGGTATGAACTGTATTTCATGAATAAAGTGATTTTCCAGCTAGTGTTGCAATTAACAGCATTCACCTATTAATGAAGAAATATTAAGAGTTATAAGACTACAAATTCCATACTACACCAGAAATTAGTAGTTCAACTAGTAAAAGGAGAGAAACAACAACTTTGATCAATGAGGCATGTAGCACAATACAAATATCTTCAAAAGACCATCCAAAAATAGCAAAGACTAATTGTTATCTACATGTACCTTAGGAATATTAATTAGAATAACTAGGATTATGCTCATGAAAACAATGAAAGAAACTATATGACTTTTTTTTTCCTCTCTTTCATGAGAAGATAGACAAATTCATTCCTTTTCCTCTTGAACTTACCTCTTTACACCCTGGGTTGTCAAGAAGTTCTATGTTGCTGGCGTGCAGTGGCTGTCCTGCATTCACGGGCATCAAAACAACTTTATCTCCTACAACAATCTAGGAATCAGAGATAAATTTCAATTGAGACACTGCATGGATCTTTGGCACTATATTTGAAGCTAAAAATAACTGCACAGGAATCCACATTATTGACCTGACACCTGGTTCTTTTATCATCCATACAAATTTTAGTTCAATTCTTTTTCTCTTTGAGGTAAAATGCCTTCTAATAAATGATCATATAATCATGCCCCACAGCGCCTATCCATCTGGATTCATAAAGCTAGTGTAAATCTTTTTCTTATTAGTCTCCCATTTCAGTTAGAGCTTTCTTAAAGTCAATAAATAGGCCATTATCCCTCCACATGAGGTCTTATGCCACAAGCACAGCAGATACAGGCATTTGCCACCAAAAAAAGCAATCTACCCAAATATTGGAACCACTTCAAGGGCAACTAGAAGATGTTATACACTTGTATTATCTCTGCAATGAGAGAAAAGCCTGGTAATTTTGATCTTCCCACAATCTCAGAAATGTATTAAAAATTCTAATAGTGTCTAGATTTCAAAAAGGCAGAATTAGGTAACCTTGTAGAAATATACTCTTTGTTTGGGCCTTGAGCATGTGGTTCACACTTATTTTTAAACATCAGAAACTAATATTGCTCCTTAAACCTGGTGTTCATTTTTATTTTTATTTTATTTTTTAAATAAAAACTAACATTGGTTATGGGAAAAGTGTTCTAGATAAGTAAGTCTAAGTTGATTTTTTATTTATGCTATCATAGCATTGTCTACTTTATCTTCAAGTATTTTTATTCAAAAGTCAAACTGTGGGGAAGTGAAGTTATCCTTTCTTAATGATAATAATGAACAGTTTAATTTTAGTTATCAAAGTTATTTATGTTGCTAAATTTGTTCAGAGGACATATTATTATAATGCCTACACTTCAATTAAAGAATTGATCACCATCTCAGAAATGAAACCAAAACCTTTTCCTTGCATATTTTATACCAATTAAATATTTGAATAGATTGGTAGATCAATGAAAAACAAAGTAGGACTCAGTCAATATGAGTAAACAGAACTTCTCCAGGTGCTGTATCTCAACCTAAACCCAAACTTTAAGAAACATCATTTCATATTTTCACTATCAGATTATCCACTATATGGATTACACAGAGGAGTCTACACTCACAGATGGTGCTATTGTCACAAACTATATCTGGATATCAAAATACAATGGAGAAGCCTCATGCTCACTAATCAAATAAAGGAAAGCTGTTCTTTGGTTGGTAGAAATAGCTTCTGCTGTTCGCAGGACTAGTCTCTATCCATCACCCTACCTTCCAAGTCCATAATAAGTCAGATGTTGTGACTCACAAAGCCTCATCAGACGAGCCCTCTATGTGCAGATAAGGAAAGATCATCAAGGAACAGTGTTAAGTGAAAAGATGAAGGAGCAGAGCAAGGCATACAGTATGCTATCCTTTGTGTAAAAATGAGAGGAAGAGAATAGGGATGCATGGATAAAGAAATCTGTCCAGTGGTTAGCTGTGGAGGAAGGGAGCTGGAATTGGACAGATGGGAAAAGGGTAAGAGAGAGACTCTTCACAATATATCTTTATATTGCTTTCTATCTTTGAACAAAAATTGGTAGCTCTTTTAAAAAATTAAATTATAAACAAAAACAAATGAAAATCAGCATGACATAAGTATATTTCCAACTCCCTACCCACCCCCCAAAAAAACATTTGTTATTGCCCATGACACCAAGGCAGCTCCAAGTCGCAGAACCATGTAGAGACCCAAGCAGTCATCCACACCATAAATTACTGGGAGCTTGACACCACGTTTTGCCAGTCTTACATCTGGTCTTCCAATTTCTTGATAAACAATTGGATTCGGCTTATTATTTCATTTTCATCTGTATTATATCAAATATTAGCCAATAATTTGCTATCTATAATGATATATTTTAACTATGTCCTTCCAATTCAACAAATCCTTTTGGTTGCACCTATAGTCACTGCTCTAAGTCTTACTATTTTACTACAGTTATCTGTAAACTTTGGGTCAATCCATATGTTATATTTACTTCACCCATAAAGCCTTATACATTTTTAGGAGGCCAGCCATATAGCCAAAATATTCCTTGATGTCTATGAAACAGCTTCCAAGGGTTCATGAGAACAGCATTCACAAGTAAAATCCCACTTTAATTTACTAATTTTCTAGTCCTCGTTCCTATTCTTGACAATGCCTACCTTGATTAATCAAGCTGAATAAAACTTGCAAATGATATGGACGAGATGCCAATCACATGAAATAAAAAGAACATTAAGAGGTGCCAGGAAGAAAACAAAAGTGTGGAAGAAATAGTCTCTATTCTCAGGAAATTCATACCTAATTAGATAACTTGGCAAATATGGAACTTGGTAATATTTTCGGAATAGTGCAGCTTGGGGCCTGATCCACACATAGGATCAGATGCTTCCTGAGAAGCTGGATATTTAACACAGAACTTCAGGGTGAAATCATTTTCTGCCACATCCTAGGATCTGCCATTGCATTCACTCTAGTGCACGAACATCTTTTTTTTTTTAATTGCAATTCCAAAAGCATTTCTGTTAATTCTATATAAAAGCCATAAGATTGAAGCTGGTATTTTGCTGAAAATAAAGAGAGATATAAGGCCACTAGCAGCTACCCTTCTTTTGAAGTGGCACCTGGTATGGTGAAAAGAACATCACAATAGGAACTGAAACACCAGGGTTCTGGTTCCACCTCTGCTAGAAATTCAAGGCATATAGGTTTTTTTTAAATAGCAAAATCTACTTGCTATTTGAAGAGTTTCTTTCCCATAGTAGTTAACATTTTCTCTGATTTAAAGAATATATGGCCTTTTTTCACTTTTAAAATCTACCATCAAGGTAAAGAACCCACATCTTCTTAGATCAAAACTGAAAATGAAAAATTAACTACTCAATCCCGGGAAGACAAATGAAAATGAAATATTTATGTTCTCTGCTCATGGTTGTCCCCAGTGACTTTCTAACAATTCAACAGTAACCAAGGACTTTCTACACAGTTGAAAGCTGAGAGATCCATAAATCTGCCTTTCCCCCAAAGCCACGCATCCCACAATTACATAAGCCATATCATAAGAGTACTCTCCCAGACTATCATTAGCCTCATTCTTGCATTTCATTTGGGTCACAGAATATGTTGTTGGATACTTACAATCGAAATTGTAACACAACTATTGCCAAATAGTAAAATAATCATCTTAAAAGTCCTCTAAACATTGCAATTTTCTCTTTTTAATTTAATATGCTTTTAAAGAAAATTGGTAGTACTTGAACCACCAGCTATGAAGTGACAGTATTTCCAATTGCCTTCAACAAATTACAGTAGGTTTATATTTTAGAAAAATGCTATCTATTTTTAGGGAAGAAAATGACTATTACAATACAATTATTTATGTGGCCAAGAAAGGGCTGTGGGTGTACTTATGCTTTCACAGCAACCTTATTCACACACAAAAGCTACACAGTGGCGAACAAAAACAGTGAGCTGTTTCAGCAAAAAGCAACGTGGAAGGTTGTTTTAGCCATGCTTTACAGAGCACATCTAGATGAGGAGAACTCACTCCTACATTGCACTTAACAATTACATTGTCCATTTTCACCGAGAATGAGTGTTTGAGTGATAGGTTTTGTTTTGTTTTGCTTTTCCAGTTTGACTAATTATTTGAAATAGTTCATTACATTCAACTCTCTATTGACTCTGTAAAGTGATTTAGAAGCAGGGAAAGGAACAGATAGGATGAATAAATAAAGAGATAGAATAAATTTAATAAGATCCACAGCTATTCCAAAGGCCCCAATTTATTCAATCATTTCATCGCATTCCTTCAGAGCTTGAGCTCAGGTTTTGTTTGTTTTGATGTTTAATTTTCATGGGTCACCTACAGACAGGTCACTACTCCATTGAGGGTTGGGGAGAGGAAGAAGCATTGCCAGAAAGTGCATCAAAAGATACAAATAGTTCACAAACTGCATAATCAGTCCCCAAATAGTTGAGAGTTGATTGTAATTAACTACCTACTGAAAATAAAATATGTATCATGCTCACAGCACACATCACTTGATGCAAAAAAACATAAAAAGTAGGACTTATTTTATTTTTTACAGAATCCAACCAACACAAGACATAAAGTGCATTACATTCCTGCATGCCATGCTTCTGCCAGACCTTACCTAAGGAAGATATCACCAGATAATCTACTAACCAAATTAAATCATGAAGCTTGCATCCTGTGGAATTAAATTTGTACTTCAAAATTCACTGGAAAAAAATAGGTTCACTATAAAAAGAAGACATTTCTAAGACAAGAAATATTCTATAACACATTAAAAAGGTAATCAAAGTATGTATTGAGAAAACTGTCAGAATAATTACACTTTTATATTGCTTTGAATTCATAATGTTAATTTTTTAAAATCTCAACTATTGATCACCTAACCCAATATTTGTAAGGTGTTCTATTTACAAAAGTTATTTAGTGTTCAGCGTTAACCAGCATTTACTGAGCATCTCCCATGTGCTAAGAACTGTCACCTGATACTCTATTACACACACAAAAAAATCCAACTATTGATTCTATTGAATCATTTCTCATAATTTTTTTTCTCTATTCTGTAAGGTAGCAGAAAATATTCTACCAACTACTAAAATTTACATGACAATACACACATATTCCACAATGTATTTTAAATATAGTTGTCATCAATGAACAGATGCCAACCTACAGCTCCTCACACATTACATATCTATTAAGGCTTACAAACTGTAAGAAGCTGGCCAAAAAAGCAGTAAATGGAATATTGTCACAAATCTCAGTGTCACTCTATTAATTCAAAGGGGCAGACACCATTTCCTAAATATGGCTCATTTTCCTTATAACCATGTTCCCTCCTCATTAGGCAAGAAAGCAAATTCTGCTTCTCTTTTATAAGTCTGAGCCATTACTAAGGTTGCTTAAGTTCTTTCACACATATTCTAGTTGGCAGATGATTTTCAATTAATCTAAGCTTTGCCTGTTACGATTTCTGAGCACAATTTGTACTATAAAGCTATGTGTTTAACCTAGTAAAGATATTAACATAAAAATAACATTATTGATTAAAAACTGTATTTTCTTTCTTTGTACTTTCTGGATTCTCTTACTTATTAAGAATTATTTTCTTTATGAACCCACTATTTCCCTCTTAATTTTATATTTACATACATTGTCACCCTCACTTCTCAGCTTCCAGAAGGGATGAATATAAAACCAAGACCCTTCATTTCCTGCAGCATCCAAGGACACACGCATGGCATTCTTCTCCAGTAAAGCGGGTAATCTCTTGTTGACAGTCAGATATTTGTTGCTTTTTATATGCAGTAGCTGTAGGGAAGAGACAGGGATTACCACCTTTATTCTTTGGTCTCCTCTGTTAATCACATTTATGTATTTATACATATATCATAGCCACACAACATGGCTTGAGGTGGAGATTAAACAAAGGAGCTGTTTTCGGACTCCACGCTCACCATCTTTCCAACCTGACTTTCTTTGGGTTCCTCCTCACCTCCACCCCCAATTCTGCTGCATAATGAAGTGGGCGTGAACAGAAAACAAAGCAGGGGACACCTCTGAATGATTGTCATCTATCGATAAATAACAGAATAAAACCGGGCTTTCCAAAGGAGACCTGGAGCTTCCCCTAAACTATGTCCTTTCTCAATGCCTACACAGCCACAAAAACAGACTATGCTAAGGAAAAACCAAGAAACTAAAACAACGCCTGGACCCACTTAGTGTTATTAACCACCCCTGCCCACAGCCAGCCCTACTTCTTCCTCTGTGAGGACACAGACCACAAATCCCAAACAGGCTCTGCAACTTCTGCCAGAGGACGCTGATCCATGCTGATCCTACCACCTCTCACATGAGTGTACAAGCACCATTTCTCAGAGTCCATGGACAAAATCTTACCAAAACATGAGTCTACGGAGTAGGAAAACCAAACCAAATAATCTATGATTACAATCATTTCAAAAAAGAATGGCAATTTTAGTACCTGCGAATTTATCTCAAAATAAAGGGCAGTTCTTTATGGGAAAAAAATCAGCTTTTTGAGATGCTCGTTGTCATACCCTTGGTTCCCATGTTACCATAAACCAGTGGAAACTCTCGTGGGCCGATGGGATCCACTGTGCTGAAGCATGTGGCTCAGTTCCTAACTGACCAGGCAAACGTTTGCACTTCAGGCACTTGACAAGGAACATAAGCTCCACTTGCTGACACTTAATATTAATCAAAACATAGTTAAGAGAAACTCTGTTTATGGAGGATTGCCCAAGGGACATGCAGCTCACTCACGCTGTGAGTATCACGTTATCTATCATTAGATTACGTCCCAGGAGCTGCAGACCCAGGTTCTCTCATCTCATCCCATCAGGAAACTGCTTTGACTGCCTTGTGCTCTGACATTTTGTCACTGGCCAATAACAAAATATCAGGGAATATTATTTTTAAAAACAGCTCTATGAAACACCTCATTGTAGTATTTTCTGTAAGGAAGTGAAGGCTACTGTTTACTGTATTAAACAGTATCCTCTTTATGAGTGTGCATAGGAGAAACACTTCCCTGGTCCGATTCCTGGGAACAGCTGTGCTTCTAGACCTCTCATTTGGCTCTAGGTATGGCCCTACTGGACCAATGCCTTAACATACTATGCTTCCCTATAGCTAAGTGGGCAACAAAAAGACCTCGAGCCAAAGTTTACCAGACTTTACAACATGACTTTTATGAACATGCCTCACCCCTGACTTGAGCTTATTCATCCAACCATTATTTTCCCTTTGACCCAACTGCCTTACTTACTTCTATTTTATCTTGTTATGTGGTTGTGTATTTTGGAAAATGCCTTACATTCTTTTTGGAACAAGGTGGGGCATATCTTAACAAATAACCAAGTAAAAAGCTAAAAAAGATCTAAATGAAGCACAGGAAAGGAATGCAGATGAGATTAATCAGAGTGTGCACACTAATTGAAATGTAAGAACTTCAAATAACAATTCAAGGACAACTTCCATCTGAAAGTACAATTCGAATACTTTCTCTACGAAATAAAAAGATAGAGCTCCGTATGTTAAACATTAGTCCCATCAATCTAAAGGACTATTTCATTACAGGCCTTTAGGAAGTGTTTCCCTACCTTCTTCCTTTTGATGTGATAACCTGTGCATACATCCAGATAAGATCATTTATTAATGGATGAGTATACATCAGACTTAAACATATAGAATAGTGCACTGAATAATAACTGAATATATCCCAACATCTATAATTCCTACCAAAGAACAAACTATTGTATCTCACAATTTTAATGCAGTTTGGCCTTCCTACCCACAAAATATTCACCTCTTTAAAGAGAAAATAAATACTTACTTGTATAACATTACTGTATTTCACAATTTCTCCCAACAGTTTCTTATTCTCTGATTCATTTTGTTTTTGTTCTAGTTCTGCAGCATGCTGTAAGAAGATTACCAAATATTCAGTGTGGAAACATAATAAACAGGGTACAATAACTGACAAACAATAATTTTTTTAGGAACAAAGAATACACCTAGAAATAAAATGAGCTGGTAGATTTACTCTTGGTGCTTGGAGACAGAGGGAGGAAGGGAGCAATAATTAAATGGCTATAATATAGTATGATAATTTCTCAATTTATGCTGAAATGCAGACAAAAGAAGTCTTTTGCTGCTTTTATGTGGGAAATTTCAGAATAGTACTAAACTGTTTGGTCTTATAAAATTAGTTAAAGAAGGAATGTTTCTTAAAAAAAAAAAAAAAAAAAAAACAACCAGGATAGTAGGTGAATTTAAAAGCCTCAAAGTTTTCAACTCTAAAAGTAATAGAAATTTAATGATGCAAAATTAAGTTCTATCAAATTTATACACAGCCAAACCAGAAACAATGGTCTTTCAATTTTTTTTTCCCATAGGCTTTCAGGGGAAAAAAAATTAAGTATTACGTCAAGTAAAATATAACTGGATTTAATACAGAGATTCTGAATTGGTTTAGATTTTGATGTAAAGCTTTGAATTATTCTGGCACACCCTAAAAAAGTGCAGCAGTAATGTGCTACCTACGTGCCAGGAAATAAGTGGTCGCACCCTATTACTTAAAAGTCCTTTCTACTTTCAATGTGTTGCTACATCTATTCTAAGTCTCTATGCATTAGGAAATCACAAAGCTAGAAAGCTGCAAATGCATTTTTTGTTATTGCTGTTCGTGGACATGGAAGCCTGGCCCTTACCTGTAGTTTCTTCAGCAAGGCTGCCTCTGTGTGGTTCCCTTGTTTGGCTTGCTTGGCTTTCCAATATTGCTTCTGGGCAGAATATCGGTTCATAGGGCACACCTTGAAAAGGCAGTCTACAACAAACCAACAAACAAAAATACTGTAACTAAGGCTACCAGCATTTCTTAAATTTCCCTTATCACCTAGTTTTGAAATCTTGGAATCCCTGAGTATAAGAAACATTTTAAACGTATAGTCCAGCCAATTCTTAAATTTGTTCTATAACATCCTTTTCAAATAATTATTTAAACTCAGCTAAAATATCCCCGTCTTCAGTAGTGTAAGTTTTTTAAAGACTATTATAGCCAGTGTAATTCGTAAAGAAGTCAAATCAATGTAATTGTTATAAGGCATTTCTTAATTATGGTGGGGGATCTGGTCTTAGAAAGTGAATGGAATGAGATTCATGGCATTCACTGCCTTATCTCACTGTGCAAAATTGATACATATTTGTGGTATGTATCTTTGATGGCCAAAGTGATGCAGGAAGTAGAAACACTCCCAGCTGACGATTAGAGTCTTCCATTCCCCAGGTTTCCAAATACCTGGGTGAATATGGTGCGGCAATCTGAGAGGCAGTGTGATATGACGAAAAATAAAGCAAAAGAAAACAAAAAATGCAAACCAAGATTATAGTCCTGACTCCACTACTAAACATCAAGATAGAAAATCATAGTGAAGTAGTATAGTGAGTGATATCTCTAAGTTAAAAAGAAAAATACACGTTTTCTTTTTAATGAGGAAAATGGAAGGACTAAACAATTTCTCCATATGCAAATGATTTTGTATGCTTGTGGAACAAATTGCAATCTAGAATAAAGGTCAAATCCCAGTATTCTATGATAAAGGAGTAGTGATATAGAAAATTCCAACATTAATTTCATTTTCTCACAAAAAATTGTAAGAATTTGATTTTACAAATTTCCTTTATTTTGGTTGATATGTTAATATTTATAATCATTGTCATTTTTCAATTATGTGTCACAAAAATAAAGTTCAGTCAACTCAAATATCCATTTTAGCCACATTATTGACTATTTTATAATAATAATACACTTATTCCATTATTTTCTTTAAAATTAATTATATTTTAAAAGATTATCAAAAAAAAGATTATCTTTTTGCTACATCAAGAATAGTTTTTTATTAACTTTTAAAAATTTAAATTAATAATAAAATATTCAGTCCCAATATTTTCACAGGCAAAGTCCTTTTTGCCTCCATTCACAGACCCTTTCTTTGACAAATGTTTTTACAACAGAAAATCTATCAAACAAATTACCTCTACTTAAGGCTTAAGATTTCTTGACATATTTTACCAAATTTAGATCCTGCAAAATTATAAGCTCTCTCAATTTTACTTCATTCTGACACAGATTATAAATTTATCTAATTAAATACAGGAACTCTATCAAAAGATTCTTCCTCCAAGTCAGGATATTTCTAAGCATAATCCCATGATTTCAAAATTAAATCTTGCCTGCCATTTTATACTCAGTTTAATTTGTTTAATTTGTTCCATTCCTCCTCTGCTAAAAGATGATCTTTTTAAAAATTTCACTTTCTTATGGTTCTAATGACATAAATGATCAAGAAATATGACCGTAAATGTTTTAAGGAATTTAGAAAAGGCAAAAGAAATGATGACTTTTTTCTATATCTCGTAATTATAAACACAAATTCTACGGATTGCCCCACTCCTCCATGTGCACACAAAGCTACAGAAAAGTAATTCTTAATTTCTAGGTTAAAAGGTACTATTATGGATGAGTAAATATTTTATAGGTAGTTGAAAACAGATACCTTCCAGCTGCTAAAAGTAGGCTGAGAGACCAACAAAATTACAGTACAATACAGGAATCACCACTCAGCACATGCATGTGAAAACCAAAGACCTACACCTGAAAAATGTTTACCTTGGCAGCATATCTCACAAGCCCTAGCAGTTATTTCCTATACATTAGCAACTGCAAAGAGAATAATACAAATTTTTTGAAGCACAAATATAGAGATAGATTGTTCACAAATACTGCTAAAAGAGTGCTCCCAATTTAATGCTGCAGACTATTTTGACTACCCTGCATTACGCAAATGACAAAACTCTACATTGTCTCAGTGCAGCAAAAGCAGAAATCCATGTTCAAGTGCAACTGAACTCTAGAGCCTATACTTCTGACTTTATTCATGTATAAAAAGAAAACAAAAAAATTGTGTTCCTCTCCATTATTACAGATCCCCACTTAAACTCATTAGGAAATGGTCATTTGACAGAGAAAATATGTTTTGTAAATTATACACCACCCCCATAGCAGTCCTAATTGCTGGGAGCTGGTAAACAACCATGTCATAGTCAAACACTCCTGATTATGTGGCCGAGGTCACTGTGAAGTGAAGCCAAACACTGGGCCAGCCCGTGTTTTACTGTAATCCCCCTGCATGGGGTCATCCCCTGCATGCTAGGTGTTAAGACTCAGACCCTGTCCTCTGAGGGCTCACAGTCTACTGAAGCTTCACAATGGAGCTCTGGAGAAGGTGCTATGGGGCACAAAGATGCATGTGGCCAACTTCACCGGGGAGGGAGGTCAGAACAGACTTCCCAAAGGAGAAGGAAGGAGGAGACACAGCCAAATTTTAAAGAGCCAATACCATTCAGCACATGGGCAAGGGGGTTCCCATACTCAGAGGGAGGTGCATTCCAAATGAGCCAACAGCTGGTACAAGGGCAGAGAATGATGCTAAGGGAGCCACTACCTGGCAGGAAAACCACCACCTAGGCAGCGATACTAAAATGGAGTGGTACGCTGAAGTCAGGATCTGCAGGGTGTCATGTTCTGGGCTAAGGAAGATGGACTACATCCCATGGAAAACACTGAACTCTTAAAGCGTTGTAAGCTCTTACAGCATGTGAAAGGTGACATGAGCAGGAGGCAAGAAGACCAGCCCCAAAGCCCATGACAGTGTGAAGAGAGAGCCGGGGTCTGAACCCGGGCTGTACTGTAGCTTTTGGGTAGCCCTGGATTTAAGAGAAAGCAGCCGAACCAACAGGCTTAATAATTGACTAGATGTGGGGAAAGGGTGAGGGAGGGGGAACGTGAAGATGGCCAAATGGAACAAGCCTCCACCCACTCTGGCTGAGGTACAACGCCTCAGATGTCAAAAGCCCTTTTCATTTTCAGGGCCTCAGTTTCAAAGTCCCCCTCAGCAACCTCCCACAGGTGACATCTCATTTTACATCACGGTAAGTAACCGAATGTTTCTGCGTGGGAACGAATACTGCAGGGCTGTTTGAGTTGACAGGAAGGAACGCAGGGCACACACAGTCTCCTGTATAAAAGCTTTTATTGGTGGTGGTGAAGCGTGTGCATGTTTAATTCTCTCTCTGCCTTCTTTGGAACTCATAAAAAAAAAAAATCTGGTCTTGGACTAGTCACACGCTTTGTCTGATGCTAAATTTACTACATAATGAAAGTGTTAATAATACGTGCCACACCTAATTTGCAGGGTTGCTGAGGTGTGCAAAAAAATAATCTGTGTGAAAGTTCTCAGAGTTCTCTGAGAACTTTAAAGCCCTGTTAGAGATGTAAGGCATTATTATTGATATTGCTTCATTCTTTCAGCAATAGACTCGCCAAGATTTAGAGAGCTCTCAGCAAAGAGTAACAAAAGTAGAGTTTTCAGATGAAACCTCAACACACACCAACAGTGTGCCCAATTAACGACCAGATGTCTCCCCCTTTGGTTTGAGATGCCACAGTATGTTTTTGTATAAAATTCTCCACTTCCTTGAAACAGAATGGCAGTGAGCAGAGGATAAGATCTTCATTACCGTGTAACAGCTTTTCAAATATGCTGATGCAATCACTAGCACCAGTTTGGGCAGAGCCTTTGACAAGCCTAGTTTTTCCCAGCGTGCAGGAACTCAGCGATTTCAGGGAAACCACCTCATCATCCCTCCTTACCCTGCTTCTAAAACTATAGCCCTCTAGTGTTCCCTGGTCTGCTCATCCTCTAAAACTAGTGGTGAAATACTGCTAAGAAAAAAGTTCTAGAAAGTTCTCCAATTAGAAATCAGTTCTGCATCATTTTTTAATTAGGTTACAAAAATCTCTTCAGCATTTTAAGGCTCAAGAGATTTAAAAAAAAAAAGCATAGAGCAAGCATCAAAAGCACAAATAAAAGGAAGTAATTTTAGTTAAATTTTCTAAAAAGCTTAACCTTAAGATCCGAGGCCAACAGTTTTGCAGAATTACAGATATTCAGGAAATGTTAGTAATCCAACAAGACACGGTATGTTCAGTCAGGCAATATTATAAGAACAATGGCTTAGAATTAGAACTTTTTTTTTTTACAGCTGTGGAAGAAAATTAAGCCACTCAGAAGTGTTCACTTTAAATTGAAAGAATTGGCGGCATTTTTGCCTGCTTACAAATGCTCGCGGAAGGAAGAAATATGAAAACCACTCAAATGGCATGGAAGACATAACCCACAGCATGTAACCCTGTAAGTCAAAGAACCAACCTTCCAGTGTGATTCCATGGAAATCTGGCAGGAAACCAGTCTACACCTCCACTTACAATACCTGCCCAAACAGCTTTGAAATGTTTTGCTTTGTACCTGTAAAAGCACTCTCTAAAATAATTTGTTATCTGTGGCAATTTCTGCACCCCAGAAACTGACTATAGAGCGCCATTTGGGGCTATTGTATGTGTAGTTCAGGTTCTTACTTTTTCATTTCTCCTTCCTCCTAAAGATGTCTTAAGATTTAAATGAGGCAAGGCATATTAAACCATCCGCAAGTGGCCGTCACGAGGCAGGCATTCAATAAATGGCTCTTTCACAGTAGCTGTAAAATTACGTCATACTCATTATAGGGAACATGGCTGCCAGGAGCTTTATTATCTCCACGTGGAGAAAGGTGGGGAGGGAGAGCCTCAGGGGCTTTTCTTTCCCTCTTTATGATATAAAGAGGATGGAGAAGAGTTCAGCGAAGACAACGTCTCTGTGACAGAAGCACAAGCTTCCCTACGATAAAATGGAAAGCGGAAAGAAAACTCTCCCTAGAGTAAAGGACAGGCAGAAAAGGGGCTGCTAGACACTAGCAATTAGAATGAGAGTTGATCAAGGGAGAAGTATGTATTCATTAGCCAAAAATATAACTGTAACTGTTTTTGTTTTTCAGTTTCTCTAAAAAACATATCCTGAAATACAGTGTTTGCATAAATCTCTTTATATTTAGAAGTTTTTAAAAGGAGCATGTTTTGTTTTGTTTTAAGCATGGACATTTCAGACCAAACATCTACTCCCCTCGCCTTGCCTAAGGCAAGTGTAGAGAGGGTATCTATGTAGAATGTTACAAAAGCCAAGGAAAATTTGTTCCATGTGTTAGCAAACATTAAAATTAATCATAACATATAGGTTGCAGTATAACTTCCTCTAGCCAAAAGTCAGGTATTTTACTACTGAAGAGGACAAGAACTGGCCTCTGTTACAGGCTTGTCGACTACGAAAATGTCAGACCTGGAAGGGGCCTCAGATAAATCCAACCTTTCCTTTCTTTGAGGTAAAGAAGCAAAAACTCAGAGAGTGAGATGCCTCAGTCCTGCATGACAGAATCTCTAGCTTAGAATAAATTATAAATACGAACAAGTTCAACCACTCGTAGGATGCCTGGCAAGTGACTGCCTGACCTCAGGGTGGTAAAGACATGAGTGCCACACCTGGTTTGCTCAATACAGTTTACTACCATGGAGAGGCTTTGTAAACCGTAAGGAGTACTACGTGTTGATGATCAAGATCATTTGATCTTCGCAACACCGTTGAGGGTTAGCCAGGGTTATTTCCTCTGTGTTACAGAGAAGGAAACGGAGATTTCTCTTAGGTCCACACATTGGTAAGGATTTGAGCTGGAATTTGAACTGAGAGCTTCTGAACCCAATTCAATGTGCTGCTTGCTATACAAAGACGCCATTTGGAAGCAGGTTTGTCATGTTGAGGCAGAATCTGTCTCACTTTAAATACTGCTCATAATTCTACAGTGTACACCTCCAGGCCATTTGGAACAAATCTAATCCGGCTTCTGCACAACAGCCCTTCATATCCTCAGACAGCAACCTTCTGACTTCTCTGCCTCAACTTTGATTTGACGATCATGGCTGGAACTCCTCAAAAAGCATCGTTTTTATTACCACATACTAAGAACACCTCTTTCCCATAACAGATGTGATTTTAGTCAATTAAAGATTGAATTGTTAAGGTATTTATTAAGGCACTTGTTAATGTATTTAGCAAGTATAGACAGTGGAAACAACACTGGCCAGAGAGTAAAATGTGCTTCGGTTTTCTCATCCTACCACAGGTGTGCAACATAACACAACTTCTACAGAAATATTTCAAAGATAAACATATATTTGTGCAACGGTTATACTTCAAAAGAAACTAATGAATGGTTTGTCATGAGAAATATTCTACAAGAGTATATATAATTAAATAAATGCTAAAACATCAATAAAAATGTTATAAAATCTTAATCTCAAAGAGATTAATTGCCTGATTCGTTTGTCAATGGGTAAATATTCAAGAACAAATGAAACATTATCCATTGTTTCATTTGGAGTGGGAAGGAAAAAATAAAATTTAAATGCATTAACAAATTTACATTCTTGTCAAGGTGTGAATTTCAGCATTGAGCAAACCATTACACTAGATGTAAGTGGAATTTGCTGTCAGAATGTATAATTTTTCAATTAACTTTTCCATTCTCAATGTGCCAGGTTAACACCAATAATCAAAAATGTGTAATAAGCAGACTGATTCACAAATCAAAATGCAAGTCTCTAAATTCCATTACACAAGTATCAGATCTGAAAGAAAAGAAAGTGAATTTATACATCCATAGATATTTATATATACACATATATTTATAATATATTTTATATATGTTTACATATAAGTATATATTTGTATAGTATCTCCTGTATATCAGGAGTTATCACATACATTACCTCATTTAATTATTCTACAAACCCTTTGAGGTAAGTATTTAGTTTTACAAATGAGGAAAGAGAAACTCAGAACATTTTAGAAATCTAAAGTCTCAAAATTAGTTTTTAGATTTAACCCAGATCAATCTGTCTCCAATGCTCATCTTCATCATTTAGTAGAAGACACTCTTTTATTTATCAAATTAAAACTTTAACAAATACACCTAGGTACAGTCACTGAAATTAAAACACATAACGTGACAGTCTAGCTTTCCCTGGTTTCAAATTCCTAAAGATGCTGAAATTCTCCCACAAGGGCCCAAAAATGTGTTACAAAAAGACTATCTGAACCTATGAATACAACAGAAGCAGCACAGTGTTAAGCCAGAAACACTTGGACAGGGAATTTTATGGCCTCAAGCCCTCTATTCAGAAAGTAATAATTTTCTAATAGGTGAACAGTTAAACT
>NW_012140524.1:6538226-6552265 GCF_000956105.1 Propithecus coquereli | reverse complement strand
AAAAACGTCTTCCTCCGTTTTATCCGCACTCTGGCTGATCTCTGCCTTTATTCTAGCACTCGGCTATTAGATGGTGCCTTTTATTAGATAACATGCTTGCATGTAACTCTATATTCAGCACCTATTGTCTGGTACATGGAAGATGCTCAGAACCTATCTGCAAAAGGAAACTCCTGCCAAATTACCTGAGAACCAACAGATATCTATTCTTTCTGCTCTGAAAGGTTTTACAGTCTTTTTTGTCTTCTATAAAATACCTGAGAAGGAAACACCCTGAGATCTTTTCTCAGTTGACCCTTAGAGCCTGAGAACTCCATGAGCATGAGCATGACATGAGATAGGTTGGTACCGAGGATCTGGGGAAGGCTCCTTTTAGATTACCAATGCCTGGAAAAAATACGCAGGCAAGTTGTGGATCAAATTTTCAGATGTCACAGTCTGGGGAGGAATAGCTAGTGTGGCAGATAAAAATCTAGATTTTAAATGATCTCCACAGGACAAACATCAATATAATTAAACTTTATACAAACATAAATATGAAGTTCAGAAAAAAATTCAACTACTTAAGTACAAGATATAGTGAAGCACCAGGGGCTATAAGCAATTAATATTTAAAAGAGCTTAGGCTTAAGTTCAACTTACTATAATTAAAGTGACTAGATATCCCTGTGTGCCCAGGACAGTTCTGGTTTATTCCTGTTGCCTGAGCTTATGAATCACGTCCCTCTTTCACTCTCAAAAGTGTCCTGGTTTGGATGATACAATCATCCCAAATATAAATAAATGAATACCGTGTTGTACTAAACAACTGATGCCACCATTTTAGGCTGATTCATAGAAGAATGGGACCTCAAATGGAGGAAGAAAGAACACATCTAGATTACTGGGTTCAATCGTAGGTGCCACATTTTAAGTGGCATCCTAACAAATTAGCCTGTATCCAAAATTAGGCAAATGGGAAGGCAAGCAAAATATGGAACTCATGTTATTTGAAGAACAGTAGTAGGAACTGGGAAATGTTGCCTAACAGAGAGAAAACAAAGAATTGGCATAATCTTACTTTGTATTGCTGAAGGTCTACATGTAGAACAGGGAAGAAAGTTTTTTTCCCTATATTGATCCAGGATCAAGGCAAATTTTAGTTCAATGTAAGGGGAAACTTGCCAGCAATTGGAAAAAATCCAAAAAATACAAGTTACTCAGAGGCAAATAAACTTTCAGTCATCATGTTGAGGTAGAGGCAGATGAGAAATGGTGCAGAAGGAATCTGGGATTGGGAGGGAGGTCCCTTCCAAATACTACCTTCTGTTTTTCAGTGGGAATTGTGGCTGGGGTGACCGGCATGAAAGAGGTAGAGGTCATGTCCTGCATTTACAAAAAAGCTCGGACCTCTCACCTGCCTCAGCTGTATTTATCAAACTGTGGTTTGGCATCTCAGTATTACAGAAACCAGGAAATTCCAGCCCTGGACCATACAAGTCTTCTACGACTAAATATCTGTCAATACTAGGTTAAAATGCTCAATGTTAAAGCACTATGTAAATATTCCTTATTATTACTTCCAACTTTACATTCCAGATGAACAAATACAGTTGTGTTTATAACTTGGAGTTTCAGAAGCATGATGCTTGTTGTGATATTTTGTCACTTAAGTATTTTAGTTTGGTAAGATACTCCCAGATTAAAAGAAGATGAATAGAGAGCCGAAGGTAGAAGGAATGATAATCAAGAAACACTCCTTCCCCCCAACACACACACACACACACACACACACACACACACTAATAGCAGTTATAATATTTACTGATGAAGCACTATGTGCCAAGTGCAATGATAAAAGCTTTACATAGATTCTTTAATCTCCACAGACAACTTTGAGACCAGTATTACCATCACTTCCATTTTACAGATCGTGAAACTGGAACTTTTAAAGGGTAAGTTCTGCCCAGAGTCACAGAGCTAGGATTCAAACCCAAACAACCAGCTTCAGAGATTGTGCTTTTATACAGTAAAAATGGAAAGGACAAAACCCAGCTATTTTGTAAGTTTGGAAGGTGGAGCAGTAAAAATATCGAAGAATTGGGATGTGGGAGAAAAGGGGGGACTTCCGGAAAGCAGCCGCATATGAGAAGTGGAGAACTGAGAGATGAGACAACGGAGGGGCTGATGCAGCAGACAGGATGTGCACAGTGAAGGAACAGTGGTGGTATTTTCTTCTGCTGGCATTTCTACTTGTCTTCTCCTTTCCTATCTATTCTTTTTTTCCTCCATAAATGTAAATTTGTCGGTTGTTCTCTTTCTCCACTTCTTAGCTTCTCTCTCTCATTACAGCTCTCTTTGTAGTTCTAGCCCCATCTCTCTTTTTTCCTAATCCTTTTCATCCTTTTATAGCCTCTTAGTCCACTCTTCCCCCAATATTTCCATTATCACTTCTTGGAACTTTTCTTTCTCTCCCCTGCATGATTATAAAGTTATTCTAAAAAATGTATTATTATTTTCTTTGGATAATGTTGTATCTTTTGTTTTCAAATAAAAACATAGATGAGTTGGACAATTTCTTATCAAAACTCAACTTAAAATTAAGTTGCAAAAGCAAACACATATCTAACAGAGGACTTGGATCCAAAACATAGAAAGTATTCTCACAACTCAATAAAAGAAGACATACAATCCAATAAGGTTTGAACAGACACCAAAAAAAGACATATAGAAGGCCAAGTACATAAAAAGACGCTCAATATCACTGGTCACTAGAGAAATGAAAATTAAAACCACAATTAGATACCACTACACACGCATTAGAATGGCTAAAATTAAAAAGCATGACAATGTTGGAAGTGTTGGTGAGAATGTGGAGCAACTAGAACCCTCATACATTCGTGGTATGAATACAAAATGGTTCAGCTACTTTTGAAAACATTTGGTGTTTCTTAAAAAGTTAAACATACACTTACAGCATGATCCAGTAATCCCAAACTCTACCCAAGAGAATTAGAACATATGTCCACACAAAGCTTTGTATGCAAATGTTCATCAGCATTATTCACAATAGCCCAAATAAAGCGGGGGGAACAACCCAAATGTCCAACTCCAAATGTATTAATAGTAGGATATTCATACCATGGAATATTACTCAGCCAAAGAACAAATTATTGATCTCTACAACAGCAGGGATGAATCTCAAAAACAAAATACTAAGTGAAAGAAGCCAGACACAAACAAATACATACTATATGATGCCATTTATATGAAATTCTAGGAAAGGCAAAACTATAGCATCCAAAGGAAGGTCAATGGCTATCTGAATGGGTGTGGGAACAAGGACTGACCGCAAAGGGGCACAAAGGAACTTTTTGGTGGTGGAAGTGAGATTTTAGCATTGGCTGCATAACTATATACAGTTTACAAAATTCATTAAACTGAACACTTACAAAGAGTAAATTTTATGGTATGTAAATTACTGTACAATAAAAAAAAATAATGACTACATTTGCATGTGGTCCTCAATTGCTTATTTTCTGTGGATCAATGGTTTCTCGTAAATATTCTTAAGAGAAAAGATAAACTTTACAGACTTAATAAGGATTTGTTTTAGTTGTTTTGGTTGTGGTATGCGTGACATGTCAGAAGGGGAACTCTGGGGTGACATCACAGGATCGAGCTGACTTCCCTGCCCACGGCAGCTCTCAAAAGTATTTGGTGATTGACTGATAAGGCACACCCAGGGGTGCAGCAGGTAAATCTGGTTAAACCTAGTGAGAAAAATTTTCCTAAACACACCCCAAAATAAAATTGAGGCTTAATCTTCAATTTAATTTCAATTTGGAGAAAAGAATAGCCTGGAATACCTGTCACATCTGAAAGTAAGAAAGTCAACAGAGACAACTGGAGTCTCATCAAAAAGACTTAAAGAGGGTCTCAGTGAACAAAGATGAGACTAACTGAGCATCGAGATGAACAACTGCACTGAGTTAAAACACACCTATTACATTAAAATCCGTGTGTTCATAATTATAAAAAAAAACACTTATTGGTCATCTTTGGAGGTTAGGGTACCAATTCATTACTCTAAAGACTGGTAGGTAAAGGGAAATAAGCTAAAGAAGAAAGACAAGAAAAGAGGGAGGGAGGCAGATACACAGAAGGATTCTGCGATACAGCGCAAAGTGGAAAAAGCAAACCGCACACCACTGTATAAATGCCTCCCAGTGTTACAGAAACACACAAATCTATACAGTGCTTTCACAGGCTTGATTAAAACCTCTGGGGAGACAAACAATTAACAGTGTTTATCCCTGAGGAATGAAAATGGGCACTGCAGAGGAGGGAACATGATTTTCACTCCATACTTTTTATTACTTTTGTAAAAATTTTAAAGTAATAAATGTCTAAACAAAAACTTTTCATTTTTCCAGGAAAAAAGGATCCAATTTATTATGAACTATATATTAAAGTCTTGTCATGATGCTACACTGCCCCCGGAAGAAGCCCAAATTTGTTCTTATAATGAAAAGCATAAAACAAAGTTCCAAAAGCTGTAAAAATCCAGCGCTTACCCTAACATTGCTGTTTCTTTTTCTGTCTTAGGAGAAAAGCACCAGAATGAAAAGAGGCCGTGGTGACTCCACTTCTGCTACCACTGTCATCAAATTGTCTTAAATATCACATTTAGAAAAGGTCTATTTAATTATCTACTTCATTTAGTCCGCACCTGTGCTTTTCCAAGGAACTCCGCAATTGAGTGGCACCCAATTATTCGGCCATTAAAAATGTGAGACAGGAGGCTCAGGCTGAAGAGGGTGGGCTCCTGGTGAGACTGAGGCTTGGGGCAAGCACACCCCACCGAGGCCAGCTGTCCCTGTGGCCCAGGCGGCACCTTCTCAGCCTGGGAGGGCCCAGCCCAACAGCAGGGTGTTCATTTTAATCTCTAGTTAAGAAGTTTAAAGGGGTAGTGAAGGGTATAATCAGAAATATTCTCAAACGCCAGCAGAACTGAAAAGAATGAGAATACCGCAACAATTAAAACTACTTCTCTAAGTGCTGGTAACTCTTACCTCCTTTGCCAGCTGGGCATAGGTCAGGACCTCTGTATTTATACACATCTCTACATATATAGTCCTTCCATGTGTCTGTGTCCGCTGACAGTGACAGCTTGGAACAGAAGGTCTTAGGGTCAGGGGAAGTTGCATTTGAAAAAAATGTAAGGCATTACAAAGTAGACAAGAAGGATTCTTAATTTAGGAACCATGAACCCACAGTGGCTGGTATTCATGGAGGTCCACAAATTCCCTGACAGTATAAGAAAAATTGCATATGCGTGTGTGTGTGTGTGTATTTGCACCTACATTTTTCTGTGGAAGGGTACATAGCTTTAATTAGATTCTAAGGGGGACCTAGGCCCCTCAAAAACCCATAGTAATCACTCCTTAGAGGGAACATGCCATTATAAGTCACCTTAGGCTCTCAAGCTGATAACTGCACAAACAGTGAGTTGCAGGCCAGCTTGAACTAAACTCTGCTTTGTTAAACAACAGAAGAGGAAATACAAGATGCTTTACAGAAATAATAAGAAGAAAAGTCCATCCTAAATGTGTGCCCAGGCAGGGAAGGAACAGTCCTGGGGCAGGTCTGCAGGAAGCACGTTTCCTCTGCTCCAGTCACCGACAAGGGAGTGCCCAGCGCCAACATGAACAAGCAGGACAGAAGGTTGTGAGAGGACAGATAAAGAAAAGGAGGAATGAGCCAGCAATTCCACTGCCACGCACTTACCAAAGAGAATTGAGAGCTTTTACCCACCCAAAGACGTGCAAAGCATGTTGCAGCAGTGTTATTTTCTCCATGGCCCCAAACTGAAAACCACCTAAATGCCCATCGAATGGAGAATGGATAAATAAATCATGGTATGTTCATAGAGTGGAATTCTAAAAAGTAATGAAAAACAATTAACTGCTGCTACATGTAACAACATAAATGAATTATATAGACATAATGTTGAACAAGAAGCTAGACACAAGAAAGTATGTACTTTTCACTCCTAAGCACACACCGAAGAAAGCTCAAAAACTGTCCATGTCCACATAAAACCTATACAGGAATGTTTATAGCAGAATTATTCATAATAGCCAAAAAAAAGGAAACCCAAATGTCCATCAACGGATAGATGGACAAACAAAATATGATATATCCACACATTAGAATATTATTCAGGCTTAAGAAGGAATGATGAACTGATTTATGCTACAACATGGATAAACCTTGAAAATATTATCTAAACGAAAGAAGCGAATCACAAAAGGTCACATATGGTATGGTTTCATTTACATGAAATGTTCAATGGGAAAATCCATATAGACAGAAAGATTAGCCAGGGGTGGGAGGAGGGGGGACAGGGAATAGGATAGGGAATGTACTACTAATGGCTACATCCTTTGGGGGTAATGAAAAATGTTCTAGAAAAGAAAGTAACAATGGTTGCATAAACTTGTGAATACACTAAATTGTACAGTGTAAAAGGTGAATTATATGTCAATTTAAAAAACTTAATTTAAAAAAGAGTTAATCCCAGAATTTTGGGAGGCTGAGACAGGAGGATCCCTTGAGGCCAAGAGCTCAAGACCAGCCTGGGCAACATAGTGAGACACCTGACCGATGAAGAAAATTTTTAATTAGCCAACCATGGTAGCACACACCTGTAATCCCAGCTACTCCAGAGGCTGAGGCAGGAGGATCGCTTGAGCCCAGGAGTTTGAGGCTGCAGTGAGCTATGTGGCACCACTGCACTCTAGCCTGGGCTACAGAGCAAGACCCCTGTCTCAAATGAATTAATGAATGAATAAAGAAATTTTTTATAAAGAGTATATACAGTATGGTTCCATTTATATGAAGTTTGAAAACAGACAAAACTAATCTATGGTGATGAGGGTAAAAATAGTGGTTTACCTTTAGCAGAGGAACCTCTGCAGAGCTGGAAATGTTTTGTATCTTGATGTGGGTGGTAGCTACATAAATAAATATACACATTTATATTCACATATATACACATATATATAAATTTAGCAAGCTTACACTAGAGACACTTAGGCTTACACTTAAGATTTGTTTTTTTGAATGTAAGTTAAGTTTTTCAGGAAAAAGCAGCAGTTTTTCGGAAAAAAACTTTTCACTGAAATCCATAGCATTATGAGGATCAATGTATTATTAGATGCAAACCCCTAGAATAGTGTTTAGCACAGAGTGTGTGCTCAGTGAATCAAATGTACCCTACCAGCTGTCTACACTAAAAACCCCAGAGTCATCTCTGACTCCCATCTCTTATACCTCATGTCCAAAATAATAAAACTCTTATAGGTTCTACCTTTAAAATACATGTAGCAACTGATTTCTCACCCATTCATCAATCTGATCCAAATCACCATAACTTCTCTCCTGGCTACAGCAACAGACACCTGACAAGTCCCTGTGTCTGCCCCGGCCCCTGACTGCCAATTCTCCACATAGCAGGGCCTGTCAACCCTTCAATGGCTGCACCTTACTCAGAGTAAAATCAAAGGCCTCCCTGTGGCCCACAGGGCCTGGCATGAGCTGCTCTCTGCCTCTGCCACTCCCAACGACCTGCCTGACGTCACCTGCCACTCACCAGCTCCACCCAGCCACACAGACCTGCTTGCCATTACGGGAACTTCTCCAGGACACCCCTACTTCGGGGGCTTTACCCTGGGTACTCTCTCCACCTCTGCCTATTCCCCAAGATTTCTGCATGGTTGACTCTGCCTTCTACTTCAGGCCTCTGCTCACATACCAGTGAGGCCTTCCCTGGCTCACTGTAAAAATAGCAGCCCTCCTCTGCTAGCACTCTTGGTCACCTTTCTTTATTTATCTATATGACATATCACCGTCGGATAAGTGCCTAACACTTAGTAGGTGCTCAGTGAATGCTTCCTGAATAAATGAACACATGCATGAATAAAAAATAAAAGAAATGAAGAAATATTAGTTATTCCTGAATACAGAATAAAATTCTACAGCCTCGGGAGCAATTGGAATTTTTTTGTCATGAATATGGATTATTTGGGATCATAAACAGGAAGCAGAGAACACAGTCACAGTAGACTGTAATTTAACTGGATTCTGTTCATAATCTCCCTAAAAATAAAAACAAAAACAATAAAGCAAATGGAAATGTACTCTTTTCTTGTTTGCCTCATCATCTCCATGGCCTTATTAAGTAAGAGGTGACCGTGAGCTTTTAAAAGAAAAATGTGAGTATGGAGGAATATAATTTTGCAGGCAAACTGTTACTCATGTATAGATTGTCAGAAGTTTTCTGTTAAAAGTTAGGCAAATGATGGTTGGTGCAACTTTTTTCAGATTAAATGTTTTGCAGAAGTGAGAACTATTTCCCAGGCAGTAGCATTACAAGTGCTCTCAAAGGTCATCCTGCCCACAGATTAGCAACAGCTTTGCCAGAACAGGCTTTGATGTTATCCAGGAATGACGAACAACAGACCTCCAGAGCTCCTCGCCTGCAAGATGAAAACATGGGAACATAAAGAAGCCCTGGTGCTTCTTGCCTTTTATCCTTGAACAAACACAGACATAAAGCAGATGTGACCTCACTAAATATGAGCTGGATCAACTGATGTGCAGTTTTGATTGCACTTCTAATGATTACACATCGCGATGTTCCCACTCTGTGTGACTGAATCCAGGCAAAAGACAAAAGTAACTCTCTGCACCACAGACATGAACGTCTATTTGAGGCAGAAATTCTGAATACTTTAACAATCTGATTACAGGATTATTTTTCTATAACCCAAACTGCAAACTGTTCAAACTTCTTGTTGGAACAATTGTCATCAAGATAGCTGACTTTCATTGTGTGAAGCAGCACCCTTGAACTCCTTCCCAGAATCACAGCTCAAGAAAGGAGAAGAAATTCCTTAACACAATCCTCACTTATCAAAGGCAAAGAAAGGCGAATCACAATTTAACCAAGCAAAAATTAGAAAATATTTGGTTTCAGAGAGCAAGAGAGAGCATGAGAGAGGGAGGTGGTCATAATGTGCTTTTTCTGGAACACAATTATCAAAAAGCATTTATGTGGCTCTACTGAACTTATACAAAGAGAATTACATCAGAGAGTGATTGTGGGGTAATTCTCTGTGAAACCACCAAAGTGGTTTCTTGCTCATAACTCAAAATGTAGTCCCATTACTGAGCCTAGAAACTGGCATAGTGGATATTCGATAAATGCCAGTTTAACTGAAATTTAATTCTAAACTTAACCTCATTCTTCCAAGAAGCCTTCCCTGACTACAATAGCTCACAAGAAAACCCCTTCTCAGCCTCCTATAACACTCACTATCCAACAATGATTATAAACTACTTTTTGTTGTTCTTTAATCATTTTTTGCATAGATCTTTATCTCCCCAACTAGACTGTGAGTCCCTCAAGTTCAGACTACACATTAAACTTCTTCTGAATACTCCAACAGTACCCAACTCCGGGGACACAGAGTGGGTTAAATATGAAACATCTCAGCCCATTCATCCCAAGCGAGTACAAATAGCTTGAAATGTTATATTCCTACAAAACACACGCACACAGATGTTCTTGCATGGCACTTCATGAGATGTTTCTTTGAAGACCTAATAAAATATGCATGCAAATGAAAGGAACCTGGAGAATGAGCCCATTCTGTTTTGTCCCATGTCCCACATTCGCTGAGCTTAGAGAAGACAGAGCTAGTGTTTTCTGTGGTACTCAGGAAGCCCTGGACGTGAGTTTGAATAAGAAATGAGCAGAAACAACCTGACAATTTGCCACTCTAAAACATGGAAACTTCCCTCAGCTGTAGCTTGGTCCTAACAGTGTGGCATGCCTCCTTAGAGAGCTGGTCTCGTGACGGTGTCTCTTTCAAAGGAGTCTGTGGGAGATTTCATCCAATAGACTCATACCACCTCTGGCTTGCTGAGAGCATCACAAACTTGGTCGGGCAGTGCTGTTATCTTCTTTATTACTGCGGCACATGTGGGTCATTTATGACTAATTTATGCTCACCAATCAGAGCCACGTGGAGAGGATTTTTCAAGGTAAAGCAACCAAATTGGGTATTTCAAAACAGTGTGTTGTTCCACGTACCTGCCTTTCTCTCCAAAGAGTTTAGTGTTCTTTTATCAGGGTGTGTGTGTGTGTGTGTGTGTGTGTGTGTGTGTGTGTATTGGGAGTTGGGGAGTGTTATTTTGTTCAGCTTCTTAATTAACTTGGGTTTAAGTCTCTTAGTGACTACATGAAAGTGACTCAAAAAGGGAGAAAAACATGCTTCTAGACTCCCTTTCAAATTCTCAAAACTGCTTTTTCTTGCTAAATATCCAGAAATCTAAATACCCAAGTAATTCAAAGCTGAGCAATTGACCAGGTGAGGGCCAAACTGTCTAAAGACGTAATCAATCTTCCAAAGTTTCACTACACTGGTTAAACAACACTTAGTCAAAGCCCATCTTGTTTTATCTGAGACTTTCAGTTAGTACATAAAAACATGCATGTTTAAAGTTTCAAAGAAAAACAATTCATGAAATCTGCTTGTTTGCTTTCTCTTTTCTTCCCTCCTCCCACAATCACTTAAGTCCTCATTTACCTGGTAGTATTGCTACTCTTACAATTCTTGGTTCCTCATTGATGCCATTATCCATTTCTGAGAGTAGTCATCTCCATCCCAACCAGGTGTGTATTACAAGAAACCATACAAAACTACCACTTTTATAGATTTAAAGAGTCATATATTAGTAATTTGATACCGTTCAACCCCAATGCAGGCTTATCAACGTTTTTGACTCCTCTCCTCTTCATGCTACCCATGCAAATGTTATAAAGTTTTGTCTAATCAAATTCTGTAAGATCTTTCCAATATGTCTCTTGTTCTACCTTTACAGCCACCATTCTCCATTTCCTAAACGTCACTGAAGCTCATCCCCTCTCAGCAGAACTGTAACTGTGTCCTTGCGTGACTCGCCGTCACTCTTAGCTCCCCTCCCAATCCAGTTTCAAGACCACTGGATTGGCTTCTTCCAATACTGCTTCTAACATATTTCCCTGTTCAAGAATTCTTATGCATCAAATGAAAATTTATTTACTTCTTCTTGAGTATCCTACACCATGTCATCTCTCTCATGTCATTATTTCATTAACTTGTTTTCATTATTCTCCAACAGACTAGACTCTCTGTTTTAGACAAGAAAATTCCCTGCCCCAAACCCACAGGTTGTTTTTCCTTCCTAAGGGATTTAATGTGTGCTATTCCAGCATCTGAATAATTCAGTCTATGAAGTTTCACCAACTTAAGTCATTTCTAACTTTGAAACCCTGAAGAAATAGTTTTTCCAGGAAGTCTTCCTAATTAACTTTATAATAATCAAGTAATCCTATAATATTACAAAGAAATCATTGTTTCTCATTGTTTTGACAATTGCTCCTACCTGAACTTCAGATATGTATCTCTAAACTGTCTTCTCACAAAAACTGCAGGACAGGATTTCTAAATTGTCTTCAGTACATACCCACTGGGTGTCCCATTTTTCATTTGAGATAGGCTTTTCTTTCAGTCTTAGAATCATGATGGTCATCCTTGATACTCGGATAAGTTATTTGTTTTTAAACTGTGAAACAGTAGATGGGATTCTAAAATATCATTTCCTTCCGGAAACCCATAGGTCATGAGTCATGGGAGAGACTGGGGAAGTTACAAGGAGCTGGAAATGTAAACTTTTGAGTCCATCAGCACCAAGGTGACAATTTAAACCACAGAAAAAGATGCCATTTAAAAATGGAAGTGTAAGGAGTGTGAAGAAAAAGGGCAAAACCTGGGGAAATCCATACCTTTTAAGTGTTTGTTAATTGATGAAAAGAAATGAGATTCATTATTGGGATTTGACTATATGATATCGTGTGTACTCAAATACCTGCAGCCTTTCTTCAAAGGTACTAGCTTGATTCCCTGTGAATTTTTTATGGGTTGTCTGTCACTTCTACTCTGCAGTTTGAAAGTCTAAAATGGAAACTAGAGGAAGAAACTGGACTCATGATTAGTTATCATTGACTTTTAAATGTCCAAGTCAGGAAATTAAAAATGGACTATGATCCAAAGCAACAATCACTCCACACGTTACTCATAAATTTCTGAGAGAAAAGTTATTGCTTATTCCATAATGTAAAATGTCAAGCATCAGTGGAAAAGTCTGAACTGTAGCCATTTTTTAAGTCAAAACTGATTTCCTAACTCTAGTAATCATACAGTTTCAATCACTACTTTTTTCTCCTGGGAAACAATGGAATACTAATATGTTCCAATACATTCACCACCTGCTCCTGATTCTGAGAGGAAATAAAGACCATTGTTTTCAAGTATTGTTTCAGGTTGTAACACACGGGTCTGAGGATCACGACCAAATAATATGTTCTTTTTATAGCAGAAATCCAAGCCTACAAACTCAGGAAATGCAAAAGTTAACTTATCTATTAGTTTCTTATGTTATCAATTCTGACAAATGTCATGAAAGCAGGAATAAAAACCAAAAAAAACCTTAATAATCCATTTTCTTCATTATGGCATGTGTCCCCTATCTATGACTTCCCAAATAAAGTAGTAATTTTAAATACTATACCTCAGGAACACAGTCGTAGGAATTATTTGAAAATTAAGAAAATGCACGATTCACTAATCATGTATGGATTTTTCCCCTGGCACTGTTAGAATAATCTTCATAATTGCTAATTAATATTTGCTGAATATTTAATAGAGGTAAAGCATGAAGCCAGAATTGAAAAAACCCACAAGACAAGAAGCAACAATTTTGAGTAAACCACTAGGATAACAAGAAACTATTCTGCTCTTTCTAAAGCGCCTGGTGTAGAACAAGAACACCTATTTCTAACTTCCGCTATGAATTTTAGTGTAACCTTACATAAGAGTAACACATTAGCACATTTTATTCCAAATCAAAAGAACGTTTTCTCAATTTAGAAAATATTCACATGATGTTCAGCTTCAGCTTGCAGATTTAGATTTCCAAGTTCAATACCCAATAAATTCTTGATTTTCATTTTTGCAGTCTGGGTAGAGAGCCACCATAGTTATAGACTCCAACTTCCCAAACTTCCCCTAAGTAATATATTGTTCTATGTGTTGATTGTTACCTCTTGTACTAGACATCTGTCTGAGGGCATGCCACACTTGACATGCTGCCCTGTCATTTCCTTATAGATACTAAGTCATGGGAACCCCCTCTTCTGGTTAATACCTCATCTGAAGATGGCCATCTCTAGGCTGTGCAGTGCCAAGGAAGTGGCCTTCATACAAGAGGTCTCCTGCCCCCAACCAAGTCCTCTATACTTGATGGTAACTTACTGATAGGGTGACCATATCATTTACTTCCAGCCCAGGATACTTTTAAAAGGTAAAAGAATCACCACAATTACACCGAGACAATAGGTGGAAACCAGGATTGCCAGGCAAAATGGGACATACGGTTATAACCAATTAGCCCAAACAAATACCCTGTCTGTACACAAGATGTAGGAAAAAAGCCAGGAGAAACACAAAGACAGTAAAGTCCCGAGGCAGAAGAAAAGGAAGTAATTATCATGAATGAACAGAAGAAGTGAAAGAGAAGGGAATGAAGAGAAACTCATCAATGAAAAAAAAGTAGCTGATATTACATACACTGTACTAACAACTTTAGATATCGTGTTACATTTACTCCCAAAGCAATCCTGTGAGATAGGTATGATCACCCCTACTTTACAAATAAGTTAAGTGAGGACATCTGCTCTAGATCATGCAGCTAGTCAACACAGCCCAAGCAACAAAAACAGTTGAGTCACCATAATGGCAAAACGCATTCCAAAAAAGGTATGCAGATTTCAAGAGAGTAACCAAATAGTCTACTGGGATGTAGAAAAAAATTCTAAAAATCAAATTTATTTTTATCCCCTATTTTTAAATTTTCTTCTGTATATGTTCAATAATGTATACAACTTAGTA
>NW_012140524.1:6534745-6537131 GCF_000956105.1 Propithecus coquereli | reverse complement strand
CCTCTTTTCCCACCTTTCTCACTCCTGATCTCCCCGTTTCTAATCCTTTTTCTTCCTTAACTAGACAGAGTATATAAAAGTATATTTTAAGTATTCATTTAACATACATTGGTGTCTCCTTTTCTAAGTTTTAGAAGATTAGTTGAACATGAAAATTTAGAAAAAACAAAACGCTACATAGTACGTAACAGATGTGTGTTAACGTTCCCTCTTTCCCCACTTAGTTCATTTGTTTTATGTCTGTACTGGCTATTAATGGGAGGATTCCCCATTTTTAACACCAGCCTTTCTCCATAGCACAGTCTTTCTAGCCGTAATGGCTCTGGAAAATTCCAACTTTGTAATGTTTCTGATAAAGGATACAAGTCTGGTATATAAGGCCTCTTATTAGAGCAGAGGATGTTCAAGTCTTCACAGATTAGACACTGAAAGAAGCTCCTGGCAAGACAGGGCGTATGACCCCGCAGCCAGACTGCCCTAACGAGTACCAGTTTCCAATAAGGTTGTTTCACCTGCTGCCCTGCATGCCCTTCCCTCACCAGTCTATGGCTCCCCATATAGAACTGGGCGTAGAGACGGCAGAAAGATTTTCTACATTCTCCTTAGCGCAAAGGAAATCAGCCAGCGCTTTCTTTTAAATTTTCTGATTAAATGCCAAGAGAAATATAAAAGGAAATATTAACAAAACTTATAGTTTTTCAAGCAACAAGTTATTGATACTCTATGGATCACATCTAATCCTGCACATAGTCTCTTCCATGACTGAGGTCAAGAGGCCAGACTTACACCTTCTGGGCATAATGGGCCATTTGTACCATGAGGGCAGAAACAGTATCCATATTGCCTACGATTATATCTCTAGTGTCTAACAAGGTACCTAACACATAAAAAGTGTTCAGTAAATAGTTTAGGAAAAAATGAATGAAACACACATAAAAATTATCACCTTTCAAAAGAAACACCTCTCCCCAGATATAGGTGATTGGGCCATATATCCATCACATAAATTAACATACTGCTAAGAATTTCCTTTTCTTACTAACAAGAGAGTTGTTCTTTCAAAACTCTCTTACCAGAATCTAACTTGTGTTGCATTTGAAAGCAAATTCAAATGAGTAGTTTTCACCTTTGTCCATGTAAATCAAACCACAGTAGCAAGCCCAGGTATGTGCTAAAATACATCATTCATTTCCTCACAGTGCCACAACACAGCTCTTTTTCAAAGAAAGAGAAAGAGTAGTTTGTAACTGTTTGCCATCCCTCAACAGCTGCTATTTAAATTATGAGGTGTCATTCTGTTGTAAATTATATCTTACCTAAGGAAATTGCACTAGTTTGGCAAATACCAAGCAAATCTAGCCAAATTAAATACAGAATTACTGATACTATGAGCTGGGCACACACACTAAGGCAGGTGACAAAGATTACTTCAAAGACTAAAGAGTAATTAGAGGTAATAGAGCACAGCTAAAGGAGGGTTCAATAATGACACTGAAACAGCAGCTTTTGGCAAGCCTGAGAACAGGGGCTCCTTGTGACCTCCACATCATCTTTTCTAGAGCTACCAGTGATTAGTGATAATTCTTCCACTAAGCCTAGGCAAATTCTGAACTAAAGAAATTAACAGCAATATAGAGGCCAACAGAATCAAATATGACTTCACTGGGGTAACAAACATAAAATTAAAAACAACTTTCAGCATTTCAGGGAAGAAAGGAAGGAAAAAAGGAAAATGTAATTACAGTCATCCTTTGGTATTCATTGGCGATTCATTCCAGGAACCCCTGCAGATACCAAAATCCCCAGATGCTCAAGTCCCTGATATAAAATGCCATAGTATTTGCAAATAATCTACACACATCCTCCTAAATACTTTAAATCATCTCTAGATCACTTATAATATCTAATATAATGCCAGCATATCACTTCATTCACATGGATTCAACATAGTACTAGACACATGGCAAGTTCAAGTTTTTCTTTTTGGAACTTTGTAGATTTTTTTTTCCCCCAAATATTTACAATCTGCAGTTGGCTGAATCCACAGATATGAAAGGCTCACTATATAGATCAACATTTGTCTGTGTGATTCCTTATTATATAGAGAATGAAGGTGAGGAGGAAAACAACTCTTAATGATTCTACTTTGTGCCATTAACTGTGTTAGTTACTTTACACAAATTATTTTAATTTCTAAATAACTCCAAGATGTCTATATCGCCATCATTTTACAGTGTGAACAATGAGGTGAAGTAGGATAAAGTGACCCCCTCAAAGTCACATTCCTAGTAAGTATTAATAGTAGAGCCAGGGTATAAGCACCAGTCAGTCTGTCTCCATTATACCCCAGATCAGGAAAGAAAAGCCCCAGTGTGTCAAAAAATTT
>NW_012140524.1:6521936-6523295 GCF_000956105.1 Propithecus coquereli | reverse complement strand
GGGGTCTCGCTCTTGCTCAGGCTGGTCTCGAACTCCTGAGCTCAAACAATCCGCCCGCCTCAGCCTTCCAAAGTGCTAGGATTACAGGCGTGAGCCACCATGCCCGGCCCACATTAAATGGTTTTTAAATGTGAAGATATAGTGACTCTAAAGGATAAATGATAGTTAAAATGAAATCTATAGCAATATGAGACAGTACTTATAAAATTAAATTTTTTTAAAGCAGAATATATCTATTAAGGCTTGAGAAGTATGGAATTAGCATAAATATGAAGTCTTGGAAAAAAGTCCCCCAGGTCTTAAGTGAGACCCCCTTTTAGGTGGCAGAGCCCAAAGTGTGGCAAGAACAGCACAGGCAGGAAACAAACAGGGGAAAACTGCTGTTGATCTAAGATTGACAAGATTTTGTCTTTCTTCTTCCGTTTCTCTCCCACCAACAAGTGGTATTTATCAAGTAAGAGGAGAAATTCCCTTTCTTGCCCCTTGGGCTTTTTTTTTTTTTTGGAGACACAGTCTCACTCTGTCACCCTGGCTAGAGTGCAGTGGTGTCATCCTAGCTCACAGCAACCTCCAACTCCTGGGCTCGAGAGATCCTCCTGCCTCAGCCTCCCGTGTAGCTGGGACTGTAAGCTCGCACCACCACATCCGGCTAAATTTTCGATTTTTTGTAGAGACAGGGTCTCACTCTTGCTCAGGCTGGTCTAGAACTCCTGAGCTCAAGTGATCCACCTCAGCCTCCCAGAGTGCTAGGATTACAGACATGAGCCTCTGAGCCCAGCCCCCTTGGGCTTTTTGTTTCACCTATAAAATGACCATAAATAACACTATCTCTTCTTCCACCAGAAAGCACAAAGATTGATGATGGACTCTGAACTGGGAATTGTGGATTGTAACACTTGACTGAACAAAGCAGATTCTGCACCAGATAGTAGCTCCTAATATTCTAGGACAACAAAAAGTATGTGTTGCTCTTATTTTTTTCATCATACTATTTAATACATTGACTGCCACATAATAAAAACAGAAACTTTTCCTTGGGGCCACAGTGTTTTATTACAAAAATAGAATAAAAACTTCGAGTGTAATTTAAAGGTAAACATAAATAGAAAAACAAAATTTATTGACTTCTATTCATTTAATCCACATTTTTAGAATTGAATTCTCCATATTAATTTGTAATGATAAAAACAGGAAGTAAGATTTTATACATGCTTCACGCAGCCCCTGGGTCAAAATTAGAGTGAGTTAAATACAACTCTCATGGCAGTTAATGTGTTAATAATAATTTTAAAGGAAAATATTTCAAAACATAAAACAATATATCTTCTTTGAATCCTTATAATATGCAAAATATTATAA
>NW_012140524.1:6519584-6521886 GCF_000956105.1 Propithecus coquereli | reverse complement strand
TCATATGCACTGGATTTAATCATTTCACAGCATATACATATATCAATCCATCATGTTGTACACCATAAATATATATAATTATTTGTCAATTATGTCTTAATAAAGCTGGGGTGAAAATTAAAAGTACCAGTTCAAAAAATAATAAACATAATCAAAGGCAATGGACTGGTAAAAATAATAAAACTTGTGAAAACAGGCTAGTGAAAATAAAGATGTAACTTTTTTTCTCATCCAATTTTATAAACCCAGAAAACAATAAGACATGTACATTTAATTTAGGGATACATACATATGTAGTAAATGATATAACTAAAGAAAAGAAAGGGAATGATTAACACAAAACTCAGGATAGTTTTAATATCTTTGTTGGGGAAAAAGGGGGATGCAATGAGTTAGGGGAACACGGGGGCTTCTAAGGTACTTGTAAGTTCTATTTCTTAATCTAGTTGAGAAGCATTTGTGTAATTTTTATTTTTTTAGTAGTACGGTCAGTGGGAGATTTCTTCCTCACTTCCATTGTTTCTTTCTATGGGATCTCAAATAATGAAACGGTGGCATTTCTCCATTCTTTTACTTACACAGCCCTAGAGAAGCAAAGGGATTTACAAGATTACCTGAATGCTGCCTATGACTGAGTAAAGCATTCTACTTGATTCCAGATTCAGAATTAGCACACCCACTTAGCAAAAATGCCTAAAGCCAGATCTGCAAATCTAGCCTCTATCATATAAAAGGTGAAATTTTGGTATCCATCTTCCCTACCCTCCCTCCAACTTTTCCTTAGTGAAAAAAATAGGGCTATTCAACTTTGAAACCTACTGTAAAGCTACAGTAATCAAGACAGTGTGGTATTGGTAAAAGAATAGACAAACGGATCAATGGAACAGAACAGAGAGCCCAGAAACGGGCCTACGTATATGTATCAACTGATCTTTGATGAAGGAGAATAGGCAATACACTGAAGCAAAGATAGTCTTTTCAACAAATGGTGCTGGAACAACTGGATATCCACGTGCAAAAAACTAAATCTAGACATAGACCTTTTACCCTTGACAACTAAAAATTTATCGTAGATCTAAATGTAAAACGCAAAACTACAAAACTCCTAGAAGATAACATAAGAGAAAATCTAGATGACCTTGGGTTTGGCAATGACTTTTTAGACACAACACCAAAGGCACGATCCAAGAAAGAAAGAATTGATAAGCTGGACTTCATGAAACTTAAAAACTTCTATTATGCAAAAAAACAATGTCAAGAGAATGAGAAGATAAGCCACAGACTGGGAGAAAATATTTGCAAAAGACATATCTGATAAAGGACCATTATCCAAAATGTACAAGGAACTCTTAAAACTCAACAATAACAAAATAAAGAACCTGATTAAAAAGTGGACAAAAGACCTAATTAGACACCTCACCAAAAAAGGTATACAGATGGCAAATAAACATATAAAAAGATGTTCAGCATCATATGGCTTTAGGAAACTGCAAACTGAAACAATGAGATACCACTACATACCTACTAGAATGGCCATAATCCAAAACACTAACACCAAATGCTGAGGAGGATATGGAACAAGAACCCTCATTCATTGCTGTGAATGAATGCTGTTACAGCCACTTTGGAAGACAGTTTGGCCGTTTCTCACAAAACTGAACATACTCTTACATATGATCCAGCAATCACGCTCCTTAGTATTTACCCAAATGAGTTGAAAAGTTATGTCCACACAAAAACCTGCACCCGGACATTTACAATAACTTTATTCATAATCGACAAAACTTACAAGTAACTAAAATGTCCTTCAGTAGGTAAATGGAGGAATAAACTGTGGTATATCCAGACAATGGAATATTATTCAATGGTATAAGGAAATGAGCTATCAAGCCATGAAACAACATGGAGAAAATTTAAATGCATTGTGACTAAGTGAAAGAAGCCAATCTGAAAAGGATACCTATTGTCGGATTTCAACTATGACATTCTGCAAAAGTCAAAACTATGCAGATAGTGAAAGAATCAAGGCTTGCCAGAGGTTAGGGGGAAAGGAGTGGTGAATCAACAGAGCACAAGAGTTTCAGAGCAGTGAAACTACTGTGCATAATACTATGATGGTGAACACACGTCATTAAACATTTGTCCAACCCCATGGAATGTACACCACCAAGACTGAATTCTAATGAGCCCTAATAGGGACTGTGGATGATTATGATGTGTCACTTGTAGGTTCATCATTATAACAGATATGCCTCTGGTACAAGATTTTGATGGTGAAAGAGGCTGTGTGTATGTGAAATAT
>NW_012140524.1:6518494-6519534 GCF_000956105.1 Propithecus coquereli | reverse complement strand
CACTAATTATCAGGGAAACATAACATGAACAAAGGAACAAAATAAAGCAATAGTAAATGACCCTGAAGAAATGGAGATCTATATACTGCCCAACAAAGAATTCAAAATAATCATCTTAAAGAAGTTCAGTGAGCTACAAGAGAACACAAATTGAAAACCAAACAAAATAAGTTCAACAAAGAGATAGAAACCATAAAAAAACAAAAAGAAATTCTTAAGCAAAAAAGCACAAGGTCTTAACTGAAAAAAAATTCCACAGAGAGCTTCAATAGCAGATGTAATCAAGATATAGAAAGTGAACACAAAGATAGATCATTTGAAACTACTCAGTCAGAGGGACAGGAGAAAAAAGAATTAAAAAGAGTTAAGAAACCTACAGGATAATGAGACAGCATCAAGAGAACCAATATAGGCATTTTAGGGTCCCAGAAGGAATAAATAAAGAGCAAAGGGAAGAAAGCTTATTTAAGGAATCTTTCCCAAAACTGGAGAAGAAATGAACATACAGATTCATAAAGTGCCAACAACCCCAAATAGATTAAACATAAAGAGATCTTCACCAAGCCACATTAAAACAAATTCTCAAAAGTCAAACTGAATTTTGAAAGCAGCAGGAGAAAAGCAACTCATCACACACAAGGAATCCTCTATAAGACTATCAGCAGATTTCTCAACATAAACCTTGCAGGCCAGGAGATTGTGGGATGATATATTCAAAGTGCTGAAAGAAAAAACAGCCAACCATGAATATGATACCCAGCAAGCTGTCCTTCAGAAATGAAGGATAGATGAAGACTTTCCTAGACAAACAAAAGCTATGAGAGTTTATTACCAAGAGACCTGCCTAACATGGAATGCTAAAGGGATTTCTTCATGTTGAAATGAAAAGACACTAACAACATGAAAACATATGAAAGTATAAAACTCACTTTAAAGGTAAGAATATAGTCAAATTCAGAATAAGCTAATACTATAATAGTGGTGACTAAAACACTTTTAATTCCAGTATAAAAGTTAAAAGACGAAAATATTAAAAATAA
>NW_012140524.1:6500955-6511793 GCF_000956105.1 Propithecus coquereli | reverse complement strand
ATTTCCAGTAGCCTCTCTTAAAAACTATAATTTTTATGGTTTTGGCTGATTGGACAGACATAATGATATACCATAGTTGTTTTAACTTATAATTTGTTATTTGTGAGTTTTAACATTTTATATGTTGGCTATATACCTTTTTAACAGCTTCATTAATGTATAATTTACATGCCATTAAGTTCACCTATTTAAAGTGTATAATTCAATAATTTTTAGTATATTCAGAGTTGTGCAAACATCCCCATAAACTTATTTTAAAACATTTTCACCACTTCAAAAGAAATCTTGTACCTACTGCCTTCCCTTACCTCCTCTCTTCCCCACCCTAGTCAATCACTAATCTACTTTGTATCTCTATAGATTTGCCTATTCTGGACATTTAATAAATGGAATCATACAATATGTAGTATTTTGTAATGGGATTCTGTCAATTAGCATAATATTTTCAAGGTTCATCCCTGTCGTAGCATGCATCAGCCATTACAATGTATTTAGCCATTACATTTTATGGCTAAATAATGTTCCACTGTATGGATATATCACATTGATTTATCCATTCATCAGTTGATGGATATTTGGGTTGTTTCCACTTTGGGCTATTATGAATAATGCTGCTATGAACATTCAGGTACAAATTTTTGTGTGGACATCTATTTTCATCTCTCTTAGATGCTTACCTTGGGGGGTGAAACTGCTGGGCCAAATGGTAACTGTATTTTAGCTTTTTTGAGGAACTTCCAGATTGTTTTTCAAAGTCCTGCACCATTTTACACTCCCACCATCAATGTATGAGGGTTTCAATATCTCCACAGCCTGGATAACACTTGCTATTATCTCTTTTTATTATAGTCATCCTTGCAGATGTGAAGGGATATCTCATTGTTTTTTATTTGCATTTTCCTGATGACTAATGATGTTGAGCATTTTTCATGTATTTACTGGCCATTTTTATATATTTTTTGAGAAATATCTATTCAGATCCTTTGCCCATTTTTCAATTGGATTGTCTTTTTTTATTATTGAGTTGTAAGAATACTTTATGTATTCTAGATACAAGTTCCTTATCAAATATATGATTTGCAAATATTTTCTCTCATTCTGTGTGTTGTGTTTTGATGGTGTCCTTTGAAGCAGAGTTTTACATTTTGATGAAGTCCAGTTTATCTATTTTTTCTTTTGTTGCTTATGCTTTTGGTGTTGTATTTAAGAAAGCATTGCATAACCCAAGGTCACAAAGATTTACTCCTATGTTCGTTTCTAATCATTTTATGTTATAGTTTTAGTTCTTACATTTAGGTCTATGATCCACTTTGAGTTAATTTTTATGTAGGGTCCTTTCATTTTTAAATGTCCAATGATTTCCTATTACTCTAAAGAGAGAAGGGAAAAAGATAAAATTGAGGCAATATAGGACAATTTATGTTCTATAGCATAGAAAATTCAAGCCACTGAAAACATTAGCTAGTAGTATGTGCATATATATGTGTATATATTATATAATATATACGTTTAATTATTATTATTATTCCTCCTGCTATAGACCTAGGTTTTATCCCTTCCAAAGGCAAAGGGCAGGCAAAGCTGCCAATCTACCAGCCATTCTTCTTTCCTTTCTTGTGCTCACTGCTGCAAGCTTTCTTGTCCTTTCCTTAACTCCCCTGCGGCAGCCAGGCCTTCTTCTGAGCTGAAGTTTGTCAAAGTTCTTCACATGGAGCATCAGCTATTGCAGTACAAATTAAAGCTACTTGTACCTGTGTCCTTCCTCTGGTATGGGCAATATCTGGCCGCTAGTGTACCCCTCTACCTGGAACTCCCTCCTGCCTCTGCCACCTCCAGAGGTTCACAGACGCTTCACACGGGCAGCAAAAAACTTAAAAAAAATTCTGAACCAGGAGCAGAAAGCTCTTTCAATATGAAACTTGACTTCTACTTTGTTCTAGTGGCTTAAAAAAATATGTATGTGTGTGTAAAAAAAATCCTGGGCTTTTTCCTAAATATAAAATTGATGTATGAAAACTGAAAAACTTTTGGAAAATCTGAAGAGAATAAAGGGAAAAAAAAATCTCACCTCTTTTCATGTCCCAGAGTTAGCCATGATTATCATTTTGGTATACAGCCTTACAGAAACAAATACATTTGCCAAAACACACAGACATACATATATATTTTAGATAACTGGAAATGTATTATGTATACAGTTTCACAAAGCTTTTTTCCCATTTCACACTTTCTAATGTCATTAAATATTACCTGAAAACATTAAATTGTCTCTTAACATATATCATAATGTATCAAATCTTTTTCTTCCTTTTTTATATTTCAGTTTCCTCCATTGTAAGCAATCCTGTGATAAACATCTCATCTCATATGTTTCTCAAATTTTTATTTGATTGAACAATCGTATACTTATCAATTCAATCATTCACAAATAGGCACAGTGGTAGGGATACAATGCTAAAATCTCAAAAAGCTCACAGAAAGTAGCATTTCTCCTGTTCCCTTATTTTGTTCTGCCTCCTTGGTATACCCTCTAATTTCCTGATTTCTAATTACTTTCCCTGACCTTGGTTCTTACCTAATCCTTGCCTATCTACTGCTTTTAACACATGCCTTTTCCCGTAGCTCAATTAATCTTATTCCTAATTCCTGTTTCCAGATTGTTTCTCTAAGCAAGCATTTCCCAAACTTTTTGGTCACAGGACTCCTTTACATTCTTAAACATTACAGAAGACCTCAAAGAGATTTTGTTTCCTGGCTGTTTCTATCTATAGTTACTGTACTGCAAATTAAAACTGAGAAATATACAACATAATAGAACATAGGCACACATTTCATTAGCCAACAAAGAGATGATGCCATCGAATTTCGTGTAGCCTCTGGAAAACTCTGCTGTCTGTTCAAGAAAGAATAAGCGTGGAAAAAGCAAACAATATCTTAGCATCATTATGAAAGTAGTTTAATCTTACAGACCCCCCACCCCCGCCTAAAGGCCCTTGAGGACCCCTAGGGGACCCCAGGCTAGAGAATCACATTTAAGCCTTTGTCCTATGACTTCTAATGTTACCTAACTCACACTCAGGGCCCGCTGCTTGGTTGCTATGCAGTGCAGTGGCATGGCTCACGGGGCACAGGGCACATGCAGTAAGTTACCCTGATTGCTTTTCTTTTCTCCACAGAAAGTGACGACTTTCCAGGTACCAACAGTTTTACTCAACCAAGTCAGCATCTCTAGGCTATCTGGAAGTGGTGAAATCTGAAATTGCAAACTGTTTAACAAACTTTACTTAGGAGGGCAAGAAAGGGACAGACAGAATATCCAAAGAAGCCTCCAGAACAGTGCTACTCATCTGTTGTGTTAGGCTGAAAAGTACGGAACTATCTTGCGCTCCTGGCTCACATATACATAAGCTAGTTAGTGAAGATACCTGCCTTTAATTTGACAGTGCTGGCCATACATGAAGAAAGAAAACAAGGGTAATGAAGAAATGGGAATTAAAGGACTTCCATTGTTACTATTTTAAGTCAAAGTATTAGTTACACTCGGTTGATTTTGCTTTCTTACATTTTACATCTTCCCACTGGACATGACAATTTGGGTACTGGATTTTTTTTCTTTTATATGACCACATTATAGAACTTAGTTCCCAACCTAACCACACAATTAACTTTATTTAACTCTTTTCCTTCCAATATTTACCCATATCCAGGTATTTAATTATGCAGATACAATCAGAGTACAGTTGCATAACTATGGGGCCTCCTACGACAGTTATAGCTGCACCTGTGTTGCATGCAGTATGTCTAAACAGAACCAGAAGGATGAATGTCCACAGCCCTATTTCTAAACAGAGCTGAAGCTTCTGCCCTTTAGAAAATGCTACTAGAAATCATTTTTAGCCTACCTATACTTCCAAGGTAGGGTACTTTCTGGATAAACGTATTATCTTCCAGTTCTTCACGGCCCTTGAGAACCTGCGTAAGTTTAACCACCTCCAAGTCCTCCAGTCAAAGATTCACACACAAACACACAAGCACACACGCACCCCAATCTCAGTCATATAGTGAAACTTTAGAGAAGCACCAGACTCAGTGAGTTCCAGCGGACCCATCACTCTCCTTTTCAGGCTGTCAATCTCTCTTTGCAGGATCCCAGAACTGAAAAGGGCGAGAAGGGCTTCCAGACAGCCAGGGTGAGCCAGCGCACAACCAACTGAGGCTGGATCTCCATTGGCGAGGGCTGCTCTATTAAGTTATTATCCACCTTATTCTTTAACAGACAAAGTTTCTAAACTATTTCCAAGCATTTGCAAAGCAAACATTGCCACCTGCCAGCAGCTTTTGCTTTACTCTAAAATTACCGTATTTACCTTAAAAACCACAAACTGTAAACAAGGGCACCTGATCAGAGAAGATCTTTAAATTGCTAACTCACTGAATCAACACCTGGGAAGGAACGGCAGTTGACTTGGACTTGAATACACAATGTGCAAACTGATCTTTTATCTAAAACTTCTCATGGTGGCTTGAATAAGTTAATGATTATTAAACTTTAGGGAGATACACAGAGACTTTCATAAATAAAATATAACTTTTGCTAACCTGTTTAATACTCAAAGGAGAGAAAAACAAGTGAGGCCCACCTGCTACCATAAATCATAGAAACACAATCACAATTCACACATATTTCCACTGAAAATAACAATATGTGTATAATACTCTCCTTCCCACTGGGGATACTTTGTTTTTGCTATAGAGTATGTAAACACTAAACTGATTTGACATTTTAATATGCCAAATACATGACAAGGTAAGAGGGGAAGGGTAGGAGGGATGGTTTACTTAAAAACAGCTATTGTTTAATTCACTGAAGAGTATTTTGAGTGAGCCAAACTTTTAGTTTCCACACACAGTCCACACTTCTCACCACAATGTGTTCCTAAAACTGTATTATAAAAAGAATGCATTTTCCAAAGGAAATTCTACTGGAATAAAATAATTGGGATTAATTTCCTAAAGAATACTAAGTTCATAATGAATATAGGATAGGTAGAAATACTCCAATCCTCCATATCATTTAGAAGACCAAACGTCCTATAAAAATGATTAAAATGTACTTTTTTGTACTACCATCAGGATCATTCTTTTTGTCAAAAGTAGAACTGTATCATGCAAATATCCAAAGACTTCACTAAGGCCCTTCCTATGAGGGCTCAGAGAGACAAAGACTTGAACAAATAAGGTTCTCCATCTCCCCACGCAGCCAGCCTTGGTGGTGAAAGAAAGTCACAGAATGTAGACTGGGGAGATTTAATTTTTTTCAGTGAAGTCAAGAGAGTGTTTCTGGGTCAACTGAACTTCAAACCACCCCCACGAACTGGTCATTCTGTTTCATACCTCAGTGTTTCAGCCTCTTTCTCCTTAACCCCTTCCTCTCCACTTGCTTAACAACTGCCCATTCTTCCTCTGAATCCCAAAGCCAATTACAGTCCTCCACTCTGTGCTTCTATAGCCCCTTGGATTTAAGGGCAGTATAGCTAGTGGTGAAGGGTCTAGATTTCAATCATAGCTTTGCTTCCTTCTAGATGTATGACCTTGGGCCAAAAACAACAGAAATTTATTCCCTTTCAGTTCTGGAGGCCAGAAGTCCAAAGTCAAGGTGTGGGCAGGGCCATGTTCTCTCTGAAGGCTCTAGGAGGGAACCTTCTCTTGCCCCATCCAGGTTCTGGTAGCTCTATGTGTTCCTTGTCTTGTAGCAACAAAACTCCATTCTCTGTCTCCATCCTTACATGGCCTTCCCCTCCGTATGTGACCTCTCCCCTCATGTCTCTTATAAAGGATACTTATAGGATTTAGGGCCCACCTGGGTAATCCAAGGTGATCCTATCTCAAGATCCTTAATTTAATCACATTTGTATAGACCCTTTTTCCAACTAAGATCACACTCACAGTGTCCGGATATCAGGACATAGACATGTCTTTTATGGGACCACCATTCAATCCAATATAACCTATGATTATGAGATACGAGTGGGAGTGATTTATGAAGTTCCAGGTCTCCTCCTGAAAGGAAAATCTACTTTCCCTGAATTCCTCTTACTCCTTTGCTACCAACTGGGAAATGGTGACCACTGGAACAATTTTGGAAGCCATATGCTGAGAATGACAGAGTTGCCAAGATAGTGCCGGATTACTCACCTAGGGATTATTAAGTGAATAAGAAATAAATGTCTTGCTTATAGTAGCCATTGTGGGTCTTTTTCGTTTTTGTTTTGGGCTCTTTTTTTTTTTTTGGAAGGGGGTGATTTCTGCTACAGCATTTTATCTAATATATGGAGATAATAATAACAATACATACTTCACAGTGTTAGGATTAAATAGACTATAAAGCAGTTAGAACATTATCTGACATAAGGTAAGGACTAAGTAAATATTAGTTATTAGTAGCAGTGGCAGTAGAGTACCCCTTGTCACATTCAGTTATCACTGATTTACTTATGTACCACCTGCAGAAGATGGAATGTACTGGAGTAATGGCTTGGCGCTTTCATCTCAATATTATACTTGAAAGAATACCAAACATTCCATTACTGTTTAAAGAAGAAATGCAATTGAGCTTTGCATACCAATTATTACCCCAGGAATTACTTTCATGAAAAAGTATATATTTGGCCTGAGAAGCCTTTTTCTTTTTTTAATTTAATTTTTAGAGACAAAGTTTTGCTTTGTCCCCAGGCTGGAGTACAGTAGTGTGGTCATAGCTCACTGCAGCCTTGAACTCCTGGGCTCAAGGGGTCCTCCCGCCCCAGTCTCCCAAGTCGCTGGGATTACAGGTGTGCACCACCACGCCTGGCTAATTTCTTTATTTTTTGCAGAGACAGGGTCTCACTATGCCTAGGCTGGTCTTAAACTCCTGCCTCAAGTGATCCTCTCACCTCAGCTTCCCAAGTCGCTGGGATTACAGGCATGAGCCACCGCACCTGGTTTAGACCTGAGAAGCCTGGATGTCCCTTCACCACAGGCAAAAATCTTTCAGGCTAAATGCTATCTTAATTAAGAAACTTTTCTCATCACTCAAAACAGGAAATTAAAATCTCCATCCTCTCACAATGCCTTCACTGTATCTTTTTATTTAGCCCTTTATCACCTTCTACCTTGTGGTATAATTTATATACACGTCTTATCTCCATCATTAGATTATAAATTCCTTGAGAGCAGCATTCATTTCTGACTCATCTGAACTGTATCAACTATTAATAGTTCACACACTGTATTGCACACAGTGTATATTCAATAAATCTCTGCTACATGTATCCAAAATCTTACAGTACGGAAAAACACTGGCTTCAAACAAGCCTGCCTTCCTACCTACTTGAGCACGTTACTTGACTTTCTAAAGTGTGGTTTCCACATTTGTAAAATGGGGCCATTAAGGATTAAATAAGGTAACATGGAGAAAGGCCATTATAAGCACTCAAAGTTAAGAATTTTAACATTTAGAACTTTCTATTCTTGAAAAGAGTCATCTTGGTGTTAACATATTCACAGACAACAGATATTTATTCAGCACTTACTAGAAATTTAGATACTCAACTAACTCCATATACAACACGGGAAGGGAGGTTTTGACACAAGAGCCTGCAGCTCAAGAAAACTGGCCGCAGACACGTGATTAGTGAGGGCATCGGAGAGCTGTGTTACTCCACTAAACCACGTGCACCACAACTGTTAATTTTCTGCCCATCACTTCTTACTCTTAAGGGAGAGAATTAAACCTCACAATTAAAGCCACAAATCAAACAAAATTCAAAGTCATTCATATTTTAGACACAATTACTTGTGAGTGCTGTCTTAAACAGCAGCTCATGAGACTTCCAAAGTAGTCCCATTTTATCCCTCAGAACCACAGCAACTTCCCTCTGACAGAGACTAAAGTAGTTTAAAAGCACGAGCACTTTTACAATCCTGACAAGCTTCAACAAAAGCAAAGAGACAAAGCAATCTGTTTTCATTTCATCCTTTGGCTCCTCTCCAAAACTTCACTGAGGAACTTAAACTTATTATCCAATCTCCACTGCCACTTAAGAGTTTAATAATAGGGGATTAGCAAGAGGGGTTGTTAACAAGATGACTTACCAAAAATACACAGGATCAACACAGCAATAACATCCAAATGGAGAATTTTAATGACTTCTTAGTATAAATCATGTAACTGCTGGCTTGGAAATCCATTGCAATTTTCTGAACTTCTTTGAGTAGCAACAAACTAAAAAAATACTACAAACTACTAAAAAATCTTTACTTAATACATGTAGAAGTTTATGTCTTCTGTTATTCACACTATGGATTTATATGTTAGAATGCACATTTGACACTTGTGAACTAAAATTTAGAGGTGTAAAAGTTAAGACTATAATAAACTAACGGGTCTACACATTGCTTTATCACAAAACAACTATTAATAATTAAACAACTGTGTTACATGCTGGGCATCACTAAAACACCAAAAAAAGCAGCTGGGGACAGAGCTGAAATTATATTGCCTTTAAGAATTATAATTCTTTTTTAGAACTTTATTCTTTAATTCAACGAAAATTAAGTCAACACCAACAATATGCAAAACATTGTGCTTGGTCTTGATAATTCAGCAAAGCACAATGCTAACATAGTCCCTATCCTCATACAGTTGACAGTCTAACCACAGGTCTTTCATAAAAGGAGCAGGTACAAATTCTGAGCATGCATAAAAACGTGAACATGTTTCCTCAGGCCCAAGTTCACTGACAAATGCGGTGGACAGTCTCCAGCATGCTGACAGCTTCTCACCTCAAGCTCCTGTATCTCTTTTTCTCTGCATGAAGCCTTTCCCCCTGACACCTGGAGAACTTGCTCCTGCACGCAGCAACCCAAAAGTGTGTTGTGGAATGGCATGATGACACCCTCCGGGGCAAACCAAAACCTACAGAGGATGGAAGTTGGCTCTAGACTTTCAGTCCTTGGGTGGGAGATTCTGAGGCATGTTCTGCATGGTTTCCCACAGGATTGAGTTCCAGTTGCCCGCGGTGGTGGGCATTAATGCACACTTTGCTGTCTTTTCCTCCTTTCAGCTCATTCTCCCCCAATTCCTCACTTATGCTTCCAGGGATCACCTCCCAAATAGATTACCTCCACCAAGTCTCCCAGGGTCTGATTTGTAGGTACCCCAACTAATATAGTCTAATCTATTTCTCTTCAGATACATTCAATGACACTGGATAACATGAAATGAGAGTATCACAACACATACCTTTTACCAACTTAACAAATTTCAAGATGTCATGAGGCTGGGAATTATTATAGAATATATGTTAATAATTTGGATAAAAGTTAAGATAAAAAAAAAAGAAGGAAAAAAAACAACAGTTTGGCAGGCTGGAACAATGAACCAATTTGATAAGACGAAAAGTAACAGGTTCTCCACTTGGTTCCAAAGAACCAATTACACAGCACAGGAGGAGAGAAGTACGAGTCCAGAGATGCAAACAAAAAAGCACTGCAGGGGGAAGGGGGGGCAAGGGCAACATAAGTAACCTAAACATCTGTACCGCCATAATATGCTGAAATAAAAAAAAAAAAAGCACTGCAAGTTTGGCTTGACTATCAGCTCGAGGAGAGTCAGGGAGTCCAGCCCAAGACTCTTGGGCTACAAGTGTGGCTTCCAAAATGAGGGGCAGTCTCATCAATGAAACCCAAACGTACTATGTTCAGTTCTTTCTATACTGCTAAGAATTAAATTGACAAACAGGACCCTAACTATAAAACAAACAAGGCAGCATAATGAAAACTAGAAAAATCTCTGAAGAATTTGTCACTGGCAACAGTTAAAAGAACTAAAAAAAAAATGAAGACTTAGAAGAAAAGATCGTAAGAAGATGATCATTCTAAACAAGTACTTAAAGGGCTATTGTGTGGAAGATGGATTAGATTTAATCTATGTGATTTATAAGACCCACAGGTAGAATTTATAAGAGGGCATAATTCAATAGATAGTATGGTATAGTGGTTAAAAACAAACAGCTCTGGAGTCATAAAACTTGGTTTAAGTCTCAACTCTACCTCTAATGACCTCAGTGACCTTACGATGGTTGCATAATTTCTTTATATAAATACTTAACTTTCTGAACTGCAAAACTGGGATGGCAACAATGTCCACCTCATGGGGTTATTGTGACGACTAAAGAATAATGCATGGGAGCCTCAAGCACAGTGTAGCATGTATTAAATGCTCAATAATGTTAATTGGTTTCAAATCTGAAATAGTTTCAGTCCTCATCCAAAAAAAAAAGTATACTAACACCAAACCTGAAGAAATTCAACATAGTAATTATTCAGCTAGTGGAGCAGGTACTTGTAATTAGCTCGATGTCTACTGTGTTAGACAAGACTGATATGTTCAACTGTGTAAAAAGTCAAAGGGTAGCCAGATGCAGTGGCTCACACCTGTAATCCCAGCACTTTGGGAGGTCAAGGTGGGAAGGCAGAAGGATCGCTTGAGGCCAGGAGTTTGAGATCAGCCTGGGAAACACAGCAAAACCTCATCTCAAAAAAAAAAGCCAAAACTATCTAGCAAGACCACTTTTTCATTTATGTGTGTGAATGTATAACCTCCATGAGTAGAGGCAAAAGGTGAGGCTCAGCCTTCTAAACAACTTCCCTGAATTACCTGAAGACAAAGAACTGAGTTAAAGAAATAATTTTGTCAATCTTTCCCCAAGTCGCCGATTTTCTCTACCTGCTTTAGTGTTGCATTGCACAGCAAGGAAATTCTCTATTTTAGTTCCAATCCCTGAAGCATTCTGACT
>NW_012140524.1:6495160-6500070 GCF_000956105.1 Propithecus coquereli | reverse complement strand
CAACAACTTAATGCAAGATGGGATCCTGGGTGGGATCAGGAACAGGAAAAGGCCATTAGTGGAAAAGCTGGTGAAATTCCAACGAAGGCTGGAATTTAGTCAATAGAAATGTACAATTGGTAACTTCTTAGTTTAGACAAATGTCCCATACATGTCCCATGAGATGGAAATAATAGGGGAAAAGGGAGGAGGGGAACTCTCTGTATTGCCTTTACAACTCTTTTGTACATCAAAACTTATTCCAATGTTTAAAGTTTATCTTTTAAAAATAGGGAATATTTGATCATTTATGGAATTTTACTCACTTAAGATAAAGCCACTGTGCTTCTGTTAATATTAATCTGATTGACTATGTGGTTTCTATTGAAAAATAGCTGTCTATTGGGTTTTAAATAACCTCTTGGAAATTGCTTATGTGCTAAAACTGTCCTCTATTCATAAGTGAGGCAATGTGACACAGTTCAAAGAACATGTCACTGTACGATTCTGTGTACTTGGGTGAATCATTTTAACCTCTTTGGAACTTTGGTGCTTTTCATCCAAAAAATGAGAGGAGTTGTCCTAGATTTACGTTTAATTAGCTACCAGCTCTAAAATGTTATGATTCACTTGGACAAATCATAGCACGAGTATGAAAAACAAAAATCTTTTAAAAATAATTTGAGAATATCATTGGTCTGGCTGAGGCAAGAGGAACTGAGGTGCAGCTGGACTTGTTGACAGGCTATTGTTTCTTCACCTTATCTAAAAAGTGACAATAAGGGAGGGTGCTCTGGAAACTTGGCAGAGGAGTCTGGAAATGCTTGGATGGTGGTTCTGGGAGGCAAATTTATGAAACAGCACAAAGGCCAACAGGATCAGGGGAAATACATTCAGGCAGAGAATGGTCTCAGGCAAGAGGTGCAAGGACAAGCTGTGAGGAAGGATGAGGCATTTGGGACAACACCGTGCGCTCCTGGCTGTTAAGCAATATGAAGATCACGGCAGAGACAAGCGCAACTCAGGGAATTCTCCTCTGGGGCTCTCACGGGAGGGGCTCAACCATCATGGGAGAAGAGTCAGAGCTTTAAGGTTAAAGGGAACCCTGAGTCCTCAATAGGAAAGGACCCTCCTTTCCAATGATGAGTGTACTAAAACAAATGGTTTTGCCTTAAACTGGAGGTAGAAAATGAGAGCAAACTAGCAAGGATAATGACCTAAAGTACTGGATTACAGGAAAAGCCAGCCTTCCACCAGAGGGGTAGAGTGCCTGAAAGAATGATTCATACTTGGAACCTGTGCCCAGTGAATCACATGAGACCAAGTATCTGCATATAATTACCTAGAACGTTCAGAGCTGTTACCCCAGGGTTCACATACTCTAAAATAATCTTTGCACTTTACAACAACTCATCTCACTGGAAAAGAGGAAGAGAGGAAAGGCAGCCACAAACCCTGAATGTTTATCTTTGAAAGATTAATTCTTCCTGACCGACAGAGGAACGGGTGCCCAGGCTCATGGCAGTGAAATGTGGGCGCCGCTGGGAACCAAATTTTATCACATGACCCCAGGGAAAGTTTAGGTGTCTCATCCAAAAGCATCTAATGGCTATTTTGGGGGGAGGTATACTAAGGACAAAGCACTATGCCTGGGAAACACAAAAAGAATAAAATAAAACCCTGCCCTTGAAGAGCCTATAACATAAGGGTAGAGTCAAATACATTTAATGGGAATACATTATGCCTTTCTATTATAAGTTAACTATTATTTATATAATGACTTGAAACACTTTTATATTCATTCTCTGCAGAGATTTCAAGGCTCACAAAACCTCATACGGCAGGCACTGTTCTTATTATTATCCACCTCTTCTCCCACCAACCAATGACAGATGTCCCCTGAGGCTCAAAGCAGTTAGGTGACCTACTTAAGATGGCACAGCCAGCAAGCAGTACAGTCAGAACCTGAACCTCATGCTTTTTCCTGTTACAAAAACAGGCTTGTTGTCCCAGTTTGCTTTAGAACTTTTCTCTTTGTCTTTAATGCCCTTCGGGTCACAAAGGTGTGCGTAGCTGTGGATTTGGTTTTATTTACCATCCCTACCCTGAACTCAGTGTGCCTCTTCCACCTGGGGAACAGTGCTTTTTCTTTAGTTGTTCAAAATCCTCACTCATATCTCTTGACATGTTGCCTCTCTCCCGTTCTCTCTAGTCTCTTCTAGAATTCACTGGATATCTTCTCAGTCTATCCTCTAAGCTTTTCATGACTCATCCATATTTTCCTTCTTTGTATCTCTCTGTGCTGCATCTGGGTGATTTCCTCAGATCTCTTCTCCAAAGCACTAATTCTCTCCTCATCTTTATACAATATGCTAGTTTACGCTTTTCAGACTCTACCTGTCCTTTATTCATTAATATTGTCTGTTCTTCCATTAGGGTTTCTCTACCCTCTTTTAACTTTTAGATCATTTGACATACGCTTATTGCACTGTCTCTGGCAGGATGTTCTTTCATACAAGAAGCCCACTTGTCACAACTGCTGGCTAGTTTTACTGTAAGTCCATCCTCAATGAAGATTGTTTATTTCAAGAAGATCTCACTTGCCCACGGTTAGGGGAGTGTCCCCACTCAGTAGTTTTCTGGGTGTTTTGAATGGGCATTTTATCATCCACATCCTATTTTATGCTAATTTATCCACTTGGGGAGAAATTTGGATCTCTTATCCAAAGTGGCCAGTTTAACTCAAAAGACATTTAATTGTGCATGTCACTTTCTCTGCAAGGTTCTGAGTTTAGGAAAAATGAAATAAATAAAATATTCTTATAATGAGGTATTGTATATAAAGTGCTTATCACAGAAAGTAAAACGTGGTAGACATTTGCCAAATGCCAAATATCTCCCCTTTTCAGTGCAGTAAGAAGCACATTGACTTGGGCATGTGGCTCCGAAGAATCCCTTCGACTCTCCACAGTCTTTTATCCTTTATTAAAGCTGCTTTTCACCATTGTGGAAATTAAAACTTACACAGTTTTCAAGATAAATATTTTTTTTGAAATTATTTTATTATTATAAGTGCACACAAATTATGAAATTGATCTGAGCAAGCTTTTAATTACTGGTTTTAGCCTTCTATGATTCTCTACAGAGTCCATTAATTCTTCTTTTGTAACAGTTGAGTTATTAATATAAGCAATCTCCTACTTGGACCAATTTCAAAGTTGAGGAGATTATCAAGCTACCCTAAAATTATACTTGAAAGGAATTCTAAGACAATTGTTAGTTATTACACACCATCCAAAGTGCTATTTTCAAAGATAAGCTAAGCTAACACACCACTGTCACTCTCCTAGGGATTTTACGAAGATAAACTAAAGAGCTGAAAATGAAACACTGTAACATTTATAATATAGCTGTCACAGAAATATGTAAATAAGTATCATTTGACTGCATTTACTGCCTTGAAAAGCAGCCTTTCATAGTTAATTAACAAGATTTCCCTTCAACAGATAGACTATTATCCAACAAAACAAAAACTAAAACTATTCTTTCACTGTCAATCCATTATTGTGTAAAAGAAAAAAAATGGGGAAATTTTTTGAAAGAATTTTCAGTGAATATATTTATATTTGAAAGTTTCACAATGAATAAAGTTTCAGCATTACTTAAGATGCAAAACTAATGCTCCCTCTTAGCTCACACAATAAAAATTATGTTTATTTCTTACCTCTGAACTTCTTGGGAGGGTTGGCAAGGTCCCCGGCCTCTGGGTGCACCACGCATCTGTCATCCACTAACCTAGAAAGAAATGCACGTTTACATTGTTAACTTCATCATATTCATAAAGCGTAGACTGCACATGGATACTCCACAAATATCTACTAAAAGTTTTAATACTATTCTTCACTAAGAAACTTTTTAATAATCATGGATTTATAAAAAGATTTGGTTGTAGAGATATTAATTAAAGCAAGGCTTATGAAACTGAAAAACAGGAAACATTATTAAGTGGTAGGAAACTAGTTAGATAAATCATGATATGGACAAACCACGGAACACTGTAGAGTTATTTAAAACTCTATTAAATGAAATGTACTGGCCTGCAAAATGTTCATAATATTTTTTGAATATAAGAGGTAACCAATCAATAAGATATTGTATATGCCTAAACACATACTCACACACCTCTACACATATACATACAAGGAATGGAACACGGATAGTAAAATAGTTAGGAGGATTAAATGACTTGATGTTTTTAAAGTACCTAGTACAGTTTCTGGAAATTTCTGTTTAGTTGATAAGTAAAATCAAGAACCTTGGCTGTCCCATCCCTCACCATACTCTCTACTTCTAGAAGAGTGGCTGACACATAGCAAGTGCTCAACAAATATTAGTCAAATGACTAAATTGCCTTTATAGTTACAAAGACATGCTTAAACTCTATTGAAATATTTATAAGAAGCCAATTTTCAGGACAATTCCAAGACAGAGAAGCTAAATCTCTGAACTCACAGCCAGGGAACATGAATCTCCCATTCAAAGAGAAAGATCTAACTACCAGAGATTTACTAATGTTCGTTTCTCCATTGACTAAGTAGTGGGAGTAACAAGGTTTTTTCGAGAATATTGAGAGAATGCATGTGAATTAATTACATGTATTTGAATTCATTTAAAGGGAGATGCCCAAGTTGTGCCTTTCTGTTTGTTTTTTTTTTTTAAAGTATCAACCAGACTCACTAGCATGCACCAACTCCAGGACAGGATAAACCCTCTGAACTAGGATGATCAACCAAATCAAAATGAAACTTTTGGTTCCTGGTTTGTCTAGTTACTCGAAGCAGACACTTCCTAAATCACCAGATATTTCTATGAGATCCAATTTCCACAAAACAAAATGCTAATTTTGTCAGCAAAAAAAAAGCAATACAGTC
>NW_012140524.1:6485212-6494081 GCF_000956105.1 Propithecus coquereli | reverse complement strand
TATATCTGCTTGCTTAATTGTCTGGGTCTTCCAAGAAATTTTAAGCTCCATGAAGTCAGGAATTTAATCCACCTTGTTTACCATTACAAACTTGGGATCACCTAGAATGAGTTACAGTAAATAGTAAATAAATATTTGTTAAATGAACAAATGAATCAATGAATAAATGATATTTGCTTCCCAATTAACTTGCCCTCTTTGGTCCCAGTTCTTTCTTCTGGAACTATATAGATGAAGTTTTCTTTTTCTAAAGCGAACAAGCCTTATTTCTCTCCAGTTCTTCCTCATATGGATATTTACGAAGGAGCTCAATATCTTTTCATATACCCCAAGTGTCAACATCCCCTCTTAAATGTGATCCTAGAGACTATGCACATGAGTCCAGATAAACCCCCAAAAAGTGCAGGGCACAGGAGACTACTGCCTCCTTCTTCCTGAAATTAAACTTACAGGAATGCATCCTAAGATTTTAGTAGCTTCTGTGGCACTCAAGGCCCACCTCTGACTTTCACTGGGTTTACAGCTAAACAATAATTCCAGATCCTTCTCATGTGTCCTACTGATAAGCCAGCTTCTCCCATTCACCATCAAGGCAGTTAACTTTTATAACCTAAGGATCAGAATTTATAACCAAATAGGGATAAATACTAATATAAAGATCAATCTTTGGCCTATTAGGAGAAATCATCTGAAAAACATATTTATCTAGTCCATCCCTCAATAATTCATTAGAGACCTTGTCATGATTATTGCCCCTTTTAATCACTCATGCTCCAGGTTTCCCAAATTTGGTTAATTGGCTGAATTGGCTGAATAATTTGGGAAGTTAAAAATAATAACAATAACAACAAAAAGCTTTCCTTTGTCCAGACATATTAAATCAAACTTTCTAGGAATCAAACTTTCTAAGAATTTTTTTAAAATTCTTTAACCTTCCTTAAATGGAGTAGGGGTACCCACTCTGCACTCTCACAATACCGTAGGCTGTCCTCTATGGACAGAACGTGTCACAGCCCATCATAATTTCTTATTTATACACGTCTGTAACACTAGAAATTAAAAGCTCCACGAGAGTCGGCCCTTTTGTTTTGCTCACCACTACATGCCCATCTTTCAAACATAGAAAGTGCTACATAATTATTAACTGATGAATGACCAAAGCAACATTTCAAACCACTGCATAAATCAATGATGCTATTTTTGGTAGTTCACATAAACAATAAAAATAACTAGAAACAATAAATCGTTGCCTAGTAGGAGTGGAAAAAGGGCTGGAAATACTCCCCATCCAGATATATCTCAGAAAATTATCAAAAGTGTCATATCCTGAAAAGGCCTAAGATAGCTTGCTCTAAATAACAGTATCTCATGTAGCACCTTTCAATCCCATATACTGGATTGAAAGTGTACTTTTTAATGGGCTGCATTTATTTTTCTCATGACTGAATTAGCAAGTAAGCCAAACAAGCAATTATAGTGATAGCCTAACATTTTCGATTTGTCACTGAAACCCACCAGATATAAAACCTGTTGTCCTCCCTATTTATCTTCTCTTCATAAGGTCATAACTGGAAATTATTTGTTCATTTTAATTTATGGGGAAAAAAATGTTTCAACAATTAGATCTTCAGTTCAAGACTACTCTGAGCAACAGAGCAAGACCTCATCTCTATAAAAAATAGAAAAATTAGCTGGGTGTGGTGGCATACACCTGCAGTCCAAGCTCCTTAGGAAGCTGACGCAGAAGGATCACTTGAGCCCAGAAGTTAGAGGCTGCAGTGAGCTATGGTGATGCCCAGGTGTCAGAGCGAGACCCTATCTCAAAAAAATAAAATCAAATTAAAAAATAATTAGACCTTCAAAAGTATAAGGAGAATTTAATAGTTACTTTGAATAATTTTCTACTTAAGTATGAGTAAAAAACAAATGTGAATCAAATATTAAATAGACATAAAAGAAAGTTAAAAATTACATGAGAAGTATAATATCTACATGAAAAAAGTTTTGCGTATGCATTAAATTCAAGTCCATAACACTTTGTTAAAAATAAAGTATACCATTAACTATTTTCACAAATAGCAACAGTCAAAAGAAAATGTATTGTTTTTATCTATTTTCTAGGTTTTTGTCGTTTAAGACTCTACTGACTCTACTACAGCTGTCCATATCCAGAAACTTTGAAGGAAATCCATCCTTCAAACCAGGCTTCAAGATAGAGAAATTGGCTGGACATCGTGGCTCGCTCCTGTAATCCCAGCACTTTGAAAAGCTAAGGCGAGAGGATCACCTGAGGCCAGAAGTTCAAGACCAGCCTGGGCACCATAACAAGACCCCATCTCTACCAAAAAAAAAAAAAGGAGCAGCCCAGTACAGTGGCACTCGCCTGCAGTCCTAGCTACCATAGCTACTCAGGAGGCTGAGTCTCTTGTTCATCCCCCTTTGCTTGAGCCCAGGAGTTCAAGGCTGTGGTGAGCTATGACTGTGTCACTCCACCACAGCCTGGGTGACAGAGCAAAACCCTGTCTCTTAAAAAAAAAAAAGCAAAATCGAAAAGATACAAAAACTAACTGAAATTCATCCTTTGAACACATCTTCAAGTTTCATTTCTTCACTCAAGCTATATTCCCCCCAGATGAGGGATTCTTCTCTGAATTCCTATAGCAATGTGAGAGTACTTTCTAGTTTACAAGATGGTCTATAAGAAGTATGTCATACACATTAGTCTTATCTTCCTAGTTGAATAATAACTATAATCTGTCAGTCTGTTTACATGCCAAGTACTGCTCTATATTGTTTACATACATTATCATTAATTTCCAAACAATTTTTCAAAACATCTTTCTCCTTCAGATTAGAGAGATCAGTTGATATGGTCATGATGACAGCTCAAGAGCCAAGCTAAAATCTAGACCCAGATCTATGAGGCCAAAGACTTGGCTTTCTCTTTCTATTCCACAAGGCCGAACTTGTAATTCTCTTGTATACTCTACATGCACGATAGAACAAGGGGTATGTAGGAGATAATTCAGGATTTTTTACTGAAATGCTAATTGACTTTCATTGATATCTATTCCAGCTTTAAAATCCCACAATTCTATAATTCTGTTTTTTATAATATCTATACATAGAAAGCAGCATTGTGTACTGAAGTAGTTCATGAATGTCATTATTTACATAATACCTTCCTAATTTTTGCCAAATCTAGAAACCAAACACCAAAACACGTTAAGGTAGGGAAAGGATGGATTGTTAAATGATGTTAGTACAATTAATTATTCTTATGGAAAAAAATACATAATTCCTTCCTCACATTACACATAAAAAGTCAATACCAAGTGAATTAATGTCTTAAAGGTAATAAGGAAAACTATAAAGTTTTTAGGGCCAGGCATGGTGGCTCACAACTATAATCCTAGTACTTTTCTTTTGGAGGCTGAGCCAGGAGGATTGCTTGAGCCTAAGAGTTTGAGACCAGACTAAGCAAGAGCAAAACCCCATCTTCACAAAAAATAGAAAAATTAGCCAGGTGTGGTGGAGCACACCTGTAGTCCCAGCTGCTTAGGAGGCTGAGGCAGGAGGATCTCTCAAGCCCAGGACTTTGAGGTTGCAGTGAGCTACAATGACACCACTGCACTCTAGCCTGGGAAACAGAGCAAGACAGTCTCAAAAAAAAAAAAAAAAAAACCTAAAGCTTTTAGAAGACTTACATGGGTGACGATTTTCATGAATAGAAGGATAGAGAAAAATTATTTAAGCGAGACTGAAAAAAAAAAAGCTTAAAGGACTGATAAATTTGTCTACATTAAAATTAAGAACTTCCATCCACTCAAGGATAATGATAGGATAGTCACAAACCCACTACTATGCTTGTGCAGCATACACAGTATGTTCTGAAATTGGGCTTATGTTCCAATGTTGAAGCCATGTACAGTGGCACAGCCTACATTTGCCCAGAAGTAGTGATTTATTTGCACAAGAGAACAGTCTGTGCAGCCAATAGAAGCATGTTTTTCTCATTCATACAAAAGCCATAAATACCAGCAACATCCCTTAACACACAAGCTACAAACTAGGAGAAGATATTTGCTACAAAAGCTTAGTATCAGAAATTTATAAAGTATGTCTAACAAACAATAAGAAAAAGACAACCAAATATAAACATGCAAAACAGTTATGAACAAGCCTGAGGAAACATTAATAGCTTTTAAATATCTGATAAAATGCTCCACTTCATTTGTAACCAGAAAAAAGCAAAGCAAATTAAGATTCCATTACATATTCAACCAACTGGCAAAAAATAAGGTAGGAAAATACTTAAATGTTAACAAGGTTTTGAATCAATGAAAATTTTCATTCACTGCCAGAAGGAATAAAAACTAGAACAAACATTTTGGAAAATGTATGGTATTTAAAGTTGAACAGGGGCATAGACTTTTATTCAGCATTTCCATCTCTAGGCATACATATGCTCTAGAGAAATCTCATAAACTTGCATCTGGAGACATGTACAAGAGTGTTGAAGGCAACACTGTTTATAATAGCAAAAACTGAAAAAAAAAAAAACAAATGCCCATCAATAGCAGAATAATAAATTACAGCTAAATGAAGAATTTCGTACAATAGATAACTACTGAAAAATGAATAAATTGCAGCTCCATGAAACAACACTGAAAATCTCAAAAAGATGAAGTTCAGCATAAAAGGAACAAGTCCAAAAATAACAAATTATATAATCCCATTTACATAGAAGGCATAAATAGGCAAAACTAAACAACACATATTTTAGGAATATACATGGGGTATAAAAAAATTATTGTAGAAAAATGCATGGCTATCAGACTTTTAAGTATATTTCCAAAAGAAAGCAAATTACTCCTTGGTCTCTGGTCCTTTTTGATTCCAACAACTACAAAGAAGATGCCACATAATAGGTAAAATGTTAGGCTGATCTTTTTCCTCATGAAGCCATAAATGGTATTTCTACCTTGAATATGTTATAAATTAAGTGTTTTCCTGATGTTTGTTTACCACATATACCTGATCTATTTATCATTAAGTGATATAGTTCATTTCTAACAAAATAGCCCTGAAGCACATTTAAATAAAATGAATTTGGGGCCGGGTACAGTGGCTCATGCCTGTAATCCTAGCACTTTGGGAGGCTGAGATGAGAGGATAGCTTGAGGTAAGGAGTTCAAGACCAGTCTGAGCAAGAGCATGACCCTGTCTCTACCAAAAACAGAAAAATTAGCTGGGTGTGGTGGCGCGCACCTGTAGTCCTAGCTACTGGGGAGGCTGAGGTAGGAGGACTGCTTGACCCCAGGAGTTTGAGGTTGCTGTGAGCTAGGCTGACACCACTGCACTCTAGCCAGGGTGACAGAGTAAGACCCTGTCTCTAGAATAAAATAAAATAAAATGGATTTGAGAGGAGAGAGGAGGTGGGACATCACAATGGACATTATTATTACAAAAGCTTTGACTACGAAAGGGGATTAAAATGGTGGCTAGGTTCGTAAGTATAATGGAATTGCCTTTAAAAGTACTTGCAGAACTTTATCACAAACAATTCTATCTCCCAACTCTGGGATTTTCACTCTCCATGACTACATGAATTTCCCCCTTACCTGCAATCTTCTGGCTTCTTACCCAAACTTCACCTCCACCCCACAGTCTCCACCACCAGCCCCCACAACCCTGGCACATCACTCAATGCCCTCCTTCACCTTCATTTAGAAGCAGCACTGGAAGAAGAAAAAAACATGGGTTCCGATCCTTGATCTGCCTTGACCAGCTGTGTGTATGCGAGTTACTGAAACTCTCGTTTAAAAAATGAGGTAGTTGTGACCCCACTAGTTCCTTGTACTTCTGTAGTTTTTGATGTTTCCCTGATCCTGTTTTGTGACAAGAGTTGGCTTGTGGTATCACCCTTCAATAACAAATTCAACATTTATCATATTTTACGTACTGTAGTTTGAAAGTTTAGCTGTTTAGCACCTAATTTTTAAACATATCCACATTACTTTATCATTCCAAGCAAAATACTAGTACTAAGTGATTTTGTTCCATTCATTCACCATCGTCTTAGAACATATTATTTTAAAAATTTAAGATCTGGCCCTTTAGTAATACAGACTTTTTTTTTTACTTAGCAGTACTCAAGTTGACCAAATAAGGAGTCAATCCCAAGGATATAGATTCATGTTTGTATGGTAATTAATTTATCTCATGATGAAGAGTAACTTGATAGGAAATACTGGGTTCTAAACATGTCCAATTTCACACATTATATCTGACAGGTCCTGTGGCTATAACCCTGCACAAAGCCATAAATAATTCAAATCATGCAAAGAGGGAAGTAATTTCATTGCAAAACTTTCTGCCAAAGAATTTTCTAGCTTGTAAAAGCAAAACAGATGCAACATACCAAATTCACTCATGGCTATCCTCATATTTTGCCTGTCTGTGATAAGAGGAAGAGTTAAATGCACATTTGTTTGCCATTTGAAATATGTGGCTTTTATGGTTAAACCAGTAAAATTTAACATTATCTTCTCTTTTCAGATGTGTCTCATTTCAATAATATTTTTGACTAATAGAAATATTAAAAGTGTGTTTATTTCCATGTAGAAAGTGTTTCAATCATGCACAGGTCTACTGCTGCTTATATTTCTAAAACTGGTTCTACCCAAAGTTAAAATTGTGCTTGCTCTGAGGTATTTAAAATGTTTCCAGTTCTTTTTCCATGAAAAGCATAATTAACCTATACCCACATATAAATTACAGCATAAACACTAAAGTTTGAAGTACCTGCTAAAAATAATGGGTAAATCCATATATTTAAGTTTTTTGATAAGACCAAATGATTAGGTCATTAAATATGAAATGTCCAATTTCGAATCAAAAGTTTAGTTGATTATATCTCAAATAAGAAGCAGTAAAATTAATCAAAGTATGCACCTAAACTAGTTTTGCCATCTTAACAGTAGCTTGATTATGCCAACAGAAAAGAAGCCTGGAGAGCAAGTGGCGATGAAATCACAAAGGGTGTTTTCCACAGATTGTTGAGAATTGAATATTTTTCCTTGCAAGAAGTGATCCAAAGCCTGGAAGAAGTAGTAGTGAGTTGGTGCAAGATCTGGTGAATATGATGGATGATGACAGAGAGTTTCCAAGTTCAGCTGCTGTAGTCTGGGCAGCATTATTTATATGACCTATAGTTGAGCAGTCTTACAAGAGGATTGGCCCATCTTTAGTGACCAGTCTTGGCTGCTTAACTGTAATCATCCTCATCATTTCACCCAACTGGCTGCAGTAGACATCTGTTGTAATCGATTGACCAGGTTTCATGAAGCTATAGTGAACCACCAGCACTGGACCACCAAACAGACACCACTAACTTTTGTTGATGAATACTCGGTTTTGGACTATGTTTTGGCACTTCATCTTTATCCAACCATTGTGTCAAATGCTTGTGACTGTCAAAAAGAATTCATTTTCATCACATGTAACAATATGGTGTAGAAATGGTTCACCTTTATGTTTTGACAGCAAAGACAAGCTTCGAGACTATTTCTCTTCTGACGCTCATTTGGTTCATGCAGTGCCCATCTATCCAGCTTCTTTACCTTGCCCATTTGTTTCAAATGCTTCAATCTTGTTGGAATAGTATAATGTCAAACCTTGCTGCTAATTCACACAGAGGTTGAGATGAATTGGCTTCCACTACACCTTTCAGCTCATTATTATCCACCTTGGTCTCAGGTTACCCACGTGGCTCATTTTCGAGATTAAAATCACCAGAAGTTCTCAAATCTCACACCATCCACGTACCGTGCCTTCATTAGCCACATCCTTCCCAAACACTTTGTTGATATTTCAAGCTGTCTGCACTGCATTGGTTCCACGATGGTACTCATATTCAAAAATAAAACAAATTTTTGACTTATTCATCATTTAACAAAAATTGCTCTAAAAAAAATTCAAAAGATAATCATAAGCCAAACTGTGCATTTGAAAGAATGCAGATGTACCTTCACAATAAAAATAAAACAAGACGTGTGAAAGTAAAATATCAGAGATATCAACTGTCAAACTCAGTACTTAAGGAAATTTGACATTTCATAATAATTTATTAACTACCTTTTTAAAAAATGAGTATCATGTGACCATAAAGAAAATTCTGTCTCTGAAATATTAATCTTTTTATAAGTCACTGCAAGAAGCCATCACTTTGTGAAGCAGTTTTCTTCAGAGTATGGGTGCTGATGAAACTAAGGGGGAAAAAAACTAAAAGAGCTACACACATAGCATTTCAAAGCAAAACACATATATGTGACAATGATTTCAGAAAGGATTTGCCCATATATTTTGAAAGCTTAAAGTCCTAATCCAGCCAAAGGAAGAAATCATGACTTTTTCTTGTGGGCTTTTCCTTCTCCATCTGATAACTTCCTGTTCTTGATTCTCGCTATCCTGCCTTGACCTCTTTGAACCCAGTATTATTGCAAGTCAGTTTGCAAAGCATTTTGTCCCAGCCTGTTCATTACAGTTCTCATGAAAGTCAAAGCATTTGCAAAATGCCTTTCTCAGTATATAAATGGGCATCTGTACCAGCTGAGATCAATTATTTAGTGATGGATGAGCTGACCTTAACTACTATCAGTTCTCAATCATCTGCAAAGGGCTAGAAAATCACTCGCCTGCTGGTAAAAGTAACTCACAAGCCAAAGTTCCAGTCCAGACACTTACTACTACCACACTTTCATTCCTATCTGAGTTTTTGCCACCTGGTTGGCACCTATTTTCAGGTACTCTCAGGAAAAAGGCCATAAAAATCATAAATTCACCTGGGGCTACTCTCTCCTTCCAA
>NW_012140524.1:6472957-6484476 GCF_000956105.1 Propithecus coquereli | reverse complement strand
AGACAGAGTCTCACTCTGTTGCCTGGGGTAGAGTGCAGTTGCATGATCATTGCTCACTGCAGCCTCCAACTTCTGGGCTCAAGCGATCCGTCCACCTCAGCCTCCCAAAGTACTAGGATTATAGACAAGAGCCACCGTAACCAGCCAAAACACAGATATATTTTTTAAAAAACAGATACATTCAGATCTGTTAAAAGACAGAAAAGATCTTTAAAGTAGCCCAAGGGAAACAACCATCTGTGAAGCAATTAGATGGACAGCAGACTTCTCAGAGTCTGTAATATAAGCCAGAAGATAGTGAAATCATTTCTTCAAATTAGAAAATGTAGCTGTCAAGCTAAAATTGTGTGATCATCAAAACTAACTTTTAAGAACAAGGGTAATATAAACATATTTTTAGATAAATAAAAACTAAAAATCATCACTAATAGACTTTCTTTAAAAAAAAGTATGGAATATAATTCAAGTAGAAGGAAAATTATCTTGCTAGAAAAATCTAAGTTATAAGAAGAAATGGTGAGAAAAAAACTAGTAAACATGTGAATTAATCTAAACAAACATTGTCAGTATAAAAGAATAATACTAACAAATGTGGGGTTAAAGAACAGCACTAAAATACCAGCAGCCACATATAAGCAGAAGGGGAATGATCAAACAGTTCTGTGGTTCTAAACTGTACAGGAATGTAAAATATCAATTAACTTACTTTGTGGAGTATATACGGTAAAACTTTTCCCCATCCCAGCTTTATTAAGGTATAACTGACAAATAAAAATTGTATTCATTTATGGTGTTCAACATGATGTTTTGATGTATGTACACATTGTGAAATGATTCAATCAAGGTGATTGACATATCCATCATCTCTCATACTTACCATTTTTCCGTGGTGAAAACACTTAAAATCTACTTTCCTAGCAATTTTCAGGTATACGTTATTATTAACTATAGTTACCATGCTATACAATAGATCTCCAGAACTTATTCATCCTAAACGAAACTCTGTTTAACCCCATTCCTCCTGCCCCCACCAGCCACTGGCAACTACCATTCTTCTCTCTGCTTCTATGAGTTCAATTTTTTTAGATTCCACATATAAGTGAGATCATGTGTTATTTATCTTCTGTGCCTAGCTTATTTCATACAGCATAATGTCCTCCAGGTTCATGCATATTGTTGCAAATGACAGGATTTCCTTAAATTTAATGCTGAATAGAATTCCGTTGTGCATATGTACCATATCTTCTTTATCCACTCATTCATCTATGGACATTTAGGTTGATTCTATATCTTAAGTATTGTGAAATAGTGCTGAAATGAACACAAGAGTGCAACCATATCTTTGACATACTAATTTCATTTCCTTTGGAAATATACCCACAAGTGGCATTGCTTGATCATATGGTAGTTCAATTTTTAGTTTTTTGAGGAATCTCCACAGTATTTTCCATAATGACTATATTAATTTACATTCCTACCAACAGTGTACATGGACTCCCTCTTCTCGACACCCTCCCCAACACTTAATATTTCTTGCCTTTTTGATAACAGCCATTCTAACAGGTATGAGGTGGTATCTCCTTGTGGTTTTAATTTGCATTTGTTGATGATTAATGATGTTGAGCATTTTTTCATATACCTGTTGGCCTATATGTTTTCTTTTGAAAAATGTCTATTCATGTCTTTTGCCCATAACAATCATAATAAATTTAATTCTTATCACTTAAAAGATTTTCAATTGGATAAAAAAATCCAGCCATATGCTATGTACAAGAGTCATACCTGGAACACAGGACAGAAAAAGACAGAGCAGGGAAATACTAATCGAGAGAAAGGTATGGTAGCAGTGATAATATGTTCAGATTATATGGTTTTCATATCTCCACTCTATTTCTAAAATATAGCCTAACTTTACAGGTTTGGCTTGTTAAAAACTATTATTCTCTTGGCCTACACTGAACTTGTATTTAACTAAAAACCCCACATTCACTCATCCTCCAGAGGCTTAGGGTCCCCTTCTATGGTCCCACCATATTTGACATGCTGTTATCCTATTGTATTATACCTCAAGCTGTTATCTTACTGTATTACACCTCCAGCCACATGTCTCCAATAAGCAATGAGCTCCTTGGGGTAAGCAGCACTGTATTTTTAATCTTTATATCCTTAATAGCCAGTACAGTGACTGGCATGTAGTAAGTGCAGAAAAAATAATTGTCAAATGAATCAATTGATATTTTAATGGACCACAAAGATAAAGAAAACAAATTGCAAAAGACAAAATGATATGGATGATACAGCAAAAAGATCATAGGAAGGAAAGATGAAGCAAGAACATGATAATGATACAAAAACTATTCATCCTTTGTCCATACCTGAGGCAAACTACAAAGTAACATTTAATTATATATTCTAAAGTGGATAGCTAAAAAGTACCTCCAAAAATAATTCAGTTAGTAAAAGTTCTTAGGCAGAACAGAACACTAGTTATCCAAAACCATTTCTTTTTTTGAAATCTTCAGAGTACAATGCAGTTAGTGATTAGTTCTGTGGCCATAAGGACCTGCCTCTTCCCTGTTGCTTTAACTATGCCTCCTTCCTCAGAAAGAGAAGAATATGAGAACCAACTACCACTTCCTGACTGATCGACTGATCGGGCACAAAAGAGAAACATTCCTAGGAGGAAATAGTTGGCAAGAGAAGTTCCCTGGCCAGAAAAACCTCTGGCAACTATAGACCGATTCCCACAACCATTATAACATGAGAAACTAGGCTCATATTGCCAGACAGTTAGAGGGTATAAAAGTTACCTTATTAAAGCTGCAAGCAGATGACTCTTGTTTCTTAGTCAACCCGTAACTAGGATGTTTCTAAGAACTACCAAAAAAGGGAAAAGCTAAAAACAAAACAACTTCCCATTCTCACAATTCCTTCAGAGACAGAGCTTCCAACGTTTAATTAACAGTGGCTAAATGTGAATAAATATGGGTTAAAAAAAAAGTTGTTATTCCAAAGTCACACCTATAATTGGTATGGATGGAATCAATGTGCATAAGGCCCTTTTATAAGCCATTTCTGTGCACAAAGAAAATAATCCCAGACTTATCTGTGTTACAGGCAAGGGACTAATTGTGGCTGGGATGACAGATATAATCTCCTCTGGAGCATTTTAATTAAAGAGCAGAGACCTCTCTTTCTGGGATGGTGTGAATGAATCCTTACCGGAAAATAATGATGTAACCCACATGACCTCTGAAAGCAGAGCCAACCAACGGTAAAATCAAAGGGAAATAAAAACAAGCAGGGAAGTCTGATGGCTGAAAAGAGCTACATGTATATACACTAAATTAAATTATTTTCCTTGCTTCTAGGTTGGACAAAATGTATTTTTTCCAATCCCTGGAGGCAGAAATGGTAGTACTCTTGAAGTAGAATTCATGTTTAATTGCAGTAATAAATTTATCTCTAAATGCAAGAGTACTCCTAATTTGAATCCCTAATCCTTCAGACAGTGATCACAATCATAAATAAAAGTTCCTAAAGAGAGCAGCGGCCAGGCAGCCCAGCTCCAACGCAGCTCTCTGCATTCCATGGCCCCCAGGCACCAGCACACACGCTACCACCACCAAAGGGCAGTGAAGGAAGAGGCCAAGAGGAGATCCACACAGCTGTCAGCTAAACCTGCTCCTGCAAAAGTGGAAACGAAGCCAAAAAAGGCAGCAGGAAAGGATAAATCTTCAGACAAAAAAGTGCAAACAAAAGGGAAAAGAGGAACAAAGGGAAAACAGGCGGAAGTGGCTAACCAAGAAACTAAAGAAGATTTACCTGCAGAAAACGGAGAAACTAAAACAAATGCCAAGTCCAGCCTCTGATGAAGCAGGAGAGAAAGAAGCCATGTCTGATCAATATCACATACCATGTCTTGTCAGTGGTCCCTGGCTTCCTTCTTGTACAATCCAGAGGAATATTTTCATCAACTATTTTGTAAATGCAACTTTGTAGTAGCTCTAGAAACATTATTAAGAAGGAAAGAATCCTATGTCATCCCATTTTTTAAGTGTGTTTTTTTAAGAGGTGAAATCATTTCCTGGTTGTTTATTTTTTGGTACAACCAGAAAATAGTGTAGGATATTGAATTATGGGAGGCTTTGCAGCTTAACATTCCTTAGATGGGCGGTTGGTTTTTATATCCTATGATACAAAGTATACCAAATGGCAATACAGAGTCACAGTCCTGCATTTAATGTCCTCAACATTTTAAATTACTTGTTGTTTTTTAGCAGAATTGTTTCCTAAAGAAACGCGCTCCTTGATCGTGGCTCTCCCTATGGGGATTGTGTGTGCTCTGTAACGTCTTTGGTCCTGGTAGTCCTGTCTTCCTAATAACTTTGTTAATGTGCTGTGAAAGATTGAAATTTTGAGTATGCAGTGTATATGATAATAAATTGTGAATTCGTGGGACTTATGTAACCGCTTATCAACAGTTGAAGATACTGCTACTTGATATCCTCTTAAGAAAAATTAGCCTCCAAATTTTAAGCTGGAAAGTCACTGGAATACTGTTTAAAAAAAAATTATAATACATGGCTTTTTAGACTTTCAGTACATATGCTAAGAATTGTAATAAATTGAAATGTCTGTGTACTTATCCTCAACACAAACAATAAAATCTCAATTACGAAAGAAAAAAAATTCCTAAAGAGACATATTGGCTTCTAACATAATAAGACAAAAATGGGATAATATAAATTTAACAATATACTTTGCTTTTTTAAGATTCTAATATCTCAGTTGTATCTATTACATACTAAATGTATGCTGTTTGGAAAGTTATTTCTCTGGCCTAACTATAAAATTGACTTAATAATAGTATTAATCTCATAGGATTTGTTTCAAAAATAATTAATTTGACAAAACAAAAGGCCTTCAATAAAGGATAGCCATCATTATCATCATCATCTTTGATGTGATTTTTTATAAATGCCTGGCACAAAGTCTCAATAATGAGTAGCTATCATCATTTTCATCATCGTTATTTATTTTTACCACTTAATTGTTGAAAGAAGTTCAGAACTCCAGAAAAAAATAAATTTAAATCTCTTCACAAAAAAATTCACTCATTCCACAACTATTTACTGAGCAACTACTATGTGCCAGGCATTGTCCTAAGAACAAAAGAAACTAACACCCTTGTAGGGGAAGAGTGGGAAGGAGACAAATCATAAACAATAAACCTAGTAAACCTATAAATTATATAGTGTGCTAAGGGATAAATGCTGTAGAAAAAACGAAACATAAAATAAAATAAAAGACTTAAAGGGGTGAGGGAGACATGTAGGAGACACACATTTCGGGCAAAGGGAATAGCCAGAGAGTGGGGGCATGTATGGCAGGTTCAAGGACCTGCAAGGCAGCCAATACGGCTGACGGGAGTGAAGAAGAAGGTGAGTGGTTGGAAAGGAGGTCAGACCACCAAGGAATGGAAGGCCAGATCCTTCAGGACCTCCTAAGTCACAGTAAAGACTCTGGCTTTTATTCTGAGTGAGACAGGAGACATTGGTGGATTTGGAGCAGAGGGAAGTCAACATGATCTGGCTTATTTCTACAAAGATCCCTCTAGCTGCTGAATTGAAAACAGACTAGTGGGAATGAGAGGGGGTAGACGCAGGAAGATCACTTCAGAAACTAGCACAGCAATCCAGCTAAGGAAAGTGAGGGTCCATAAATGTGTTTCACACTAATTATTAATATCCTAACTAGGGAGCATAGCAGGAAAACCCAGGGGACACAGAAATAGTTACACACTTTTTAAGGGCCATTATATTGGTTTGGAGTGGAATTATACATGGAAATACAATATTTACCATCAATAAGGTACAGTTCAGTGCTTCAAAGTCAAAAACCTAGACCTTGCCTGGCACAGAGTAAACACTTAATATTCATTTATTTAACTCAGAAATTGTGAATTCATTCAACTTCATGGAAACTGTTATTCAAACATGATTTTTAATTGGGAAAAAAATGAGACAAAGAAAAAGTCTTGGAAAAAAACAAGAGATTGGTAGCTGCAGCCCATGAAGCACACTGTTACACATTAATTTATATTCACTCATTCTTCCATTAAACAAATATAACCATCTACCCTGTGTCAGGTACCACATTAGATTCTAGCTGAATCCCTTAACTAATACTGAAGGGGGAAAAAAGAAGAAATGTGTGGAAATATTTCAGCCAAGTTCACACTGAGTTACTAAACATGAAAAGCAGTTCAGGATGAGGATTTGAACGCACTGGAGATTTAGAGTTCGAAAGTCAGCACTGCATCAAGGAGCTAATAGTCTCCTGCTCAGCACAGGACCACAACAAACTGAACAGGGAATTAAGATTATCACACTTTTAAATGTTGTGTTAATGAATCATTGCAACCTTGCAACAATCTTAACAAAATACATCTGAAAGATTTATATGCATTTGAATCAAACTTGCGTGATAATTATTGAAAGAAAATCTCTCTCTTCTTTTTAAAGAAATGTAGGCATTATTAGAACATCAATGTTAAATGAAATATATGTCAAAGAAAGAATAATTGAAACTGTAGTCATTTGAAATCTTGGTCATTGATATTGTTTCTACTGTAATAAAATACATAGAAAAATATTTCAACATTACCTATACATTTCAAAGTATTTTCTTCCCCACCCAAAACCAACCCACAGTCCATGCTAATGTCCTGCTGGAGACAACACAGGGCAGGTGGGAAGTTAAACCTAGAACACAGTGTTACATACTGTAAATCCAAATCACTGACATCTCAGGACAGCAGTTCTCTGTGATTTATCACAGGTTTCATGAGATTCCTATAATGCTCTTCCAGTTTTTTTTTTCTTTTATACAAATGTTGGTATTTATTCTCCGAATTCTTAAAAATTCTGCAAGAAAGATAAGAGTCTTTCCTCTGAGGACATCCTCGAAGTGCCTTTGGTAACACCATCCAGAAAACCAGGTGCTCAGTAAGGGCCACTCAATGGACCTGTTGACATCCTAAGACCATAACATCAACCTCAGATTAAATTAATTATTTACAAAAGGTGCCATGGACATCAGCTACATTTTAGTTTGTCTCTTACCCTTTTAGGAACTTCCCTTTCCCATTTACAACTCTTAATAAGGCATGGTGAAGAACCAACAGGACTCCTCTACTGCCCAAGGGAGGGTATGAGACCTAGGCTGGTCCCTCTCTCCCGTCACCCCAGGCACAGCGCTTGGTCAGAGGAGAGTACGTAACCCAGGCAAGGCCAAAGTGCCTTTACAGAAGCAGATATGAACAATGAAAGAAAAAGTGGGAGTGGGGGCACGCAGGTTCTGTTTCCTTCTAAGATCAAGCATTATGAGGGAAAGTGTAGGCCTGGAAACCATTTTCCCCCACCATGACAGGAAAAAAGCTTCCAGAGAACAAAGCCTGCAAGAAAAAGAGAAGTGAATAAAGACAGACAAAAAATCCTGGTGTCATCAACTGTACCCTTGGTTCCAAACGTACATGAAGCCAGAACCTCCTCTTGGACTTCCCAGTAATGCAAACCAACAAGCCTCTATTTTGCTTACATAGTTGGGTTTCTGTCTTTTGCAACAGAAGTAAATGTAGACATGAAGGTCGCAAAAGCTATTAAATAGTAAAGAACTGATAAAGTATAAGCAACCAAAAAATTCAGACTAGCCACACACCAAAAAATAAAATATGTTCATTTGGTCATTGATTGATTTTCTCAAAAAATATTTATTAAGTGCTGATTATGAACCAGGCACCGTCCTAGGCACTGGAAATATAGCAGTGTACACAACGGACCAAATCCAGAGCTTAAATGTTAGTGGAAGAGCCATTATTGCACAGTAGCAGTCCTCCCAAGCTGGAGTCCAAGGAGTAGACAGAGAATCTTGAAGACCCTCAAATATATGTAAAATCTTGTGTTCGTGCAAACATGTGGAAAGTTGCAATGTAAATTTTCTCAGTCTCAAAGGCACATATGACCCCAGAAAAGATTAAGTAAAGCTCTTAGAGCATAAGCATATCTTGCAATGAAGATGTCTCGAAATTCTTAGAAAGTTCTAATCTCTTAATCTTAGCATAGAGTTGTGTTCAAAGAGGACACGCTCCATTCAACAGGAATTTCACAGAAATACCACTCTCCTTTACCATCTATCATCAGGCTAACTCCTTTAATAATCCTTTTTCCTATAAAAACAAAACTAACAGCTAACAACTGGTTGCCTTAACCCCCAAGAAGCTGAAGAGTATCTCAAATATTAGCACTTTAACAAAGAATTGCATAGAGAAGAGGATAAAACAGAACCTCTCCTCTAGATCACACACAGTCTTATCTTCCTAGGAAGCTGTTTGTGGCAAACTTATAGCTCAATAATTTTTAAATAACTGATGGGGAGCAAAGGAATTGCACACATCTCTTCAAAAGGAGGACCCTCCCCTTAAATTTGAAAGACTCAGTTTACAGTATGCTATCAATAGCCAATTTTATATATATTTCTTTTCTCTTAGCAACTTAATTTGAATTTCAAAGTCTCCTTGTTATAATCTAGTACAACTAAAGAGCAATCAGGTTAAAACAAGCAAAATGTCAACAACTCTGGAAAGTCATAGGGAAAATTAACTTTATAGATGCTTCTCTTGAAGTTATATGCCTCATCTTTAGCATTTTAAGTGAGAGAAAATAATTTTACAAAGACAGGCTCAGGAAGAGTATCCTCTTCTGCGTTCTGCCCTGTACTTGAGTGGATGGTGAACATCTCAGTCTCTACTTTCTGATTCCTTTTGAAGCATATGATTCTCTGTTTCACATTTGCATTTCCTGGACCCAAAAGGAAAGATATTTCCTTTCATCTGCAAAATGGTTTTACACTGATGCTGATCAGATTCTTCTCTGGTTAAAAAAGAAAACAGGAACCAGGGCTACTACTTTCCATTATTCAAAAAAGGTCTTCCAGAGATGTCTAAACAGCAGCTGATGCATTACAATCATGTTATCACCTAAACTTCCTCTAAGAATGTGATTTGGTGGCTTTCATTCTCCCTGCTCGTACTGCTAATGCTACCCAAAGCAGATTCCTTTTCAAGGCAAAATAATTTATTTCTCAACCTTCGGCCATCCTATGGAATGAAACTGAAGACCAAGTAATCAAAGGTACACAATGATTTCTTTTTTAATCCTGCTCAAAGAATTCACTGATTCATATTCCCCAGGTATCCACTATCTTCACTTCTCTCTACGAGTTGTCTCCCTGGTGACAGGCGGTCTCATCTGACATTTTGGTGGGATTTTCCCAATTCCTCCCAAGTTGGTGTGACCTTCCATCTATATCTGCCTCTCTCATTCTCTTTTATAATGTCAAGCTTTAAACAGATATTGAGTAAAACACCTGAAATATTTTTTTAACTGTTTTTCTTTTTTGTTTTTTTTCTTTTTTTGAGCAACGGTTTTTATAGTTCAATGATCTTGCCAATTTGATGATTTCCAACTTAACCTAACCAGGAAAGAGACAAACCTCCACACTTACCTTATCCTGTTGGACATGCTATAAGGAACAAACATAGATTTAATAATACACTACTCACTCTCTCTCACAAACTGATACAGATTTCAGCTTTTCCTTTTTTAAGTTTTTTTAGCTTTGCACATTAAGGCATAATGCCATTCATAATTACAAATTACATAGAAAAAAAATACATCCATTAGAAGAAAAACAATTCTTCAACTGTGTTTTGTTTCTGGATTGTACACTAAGGGCTTTGTCACTGAAAGGCCACGTCCACGCAAGATGATGGCATCTCCTGCCAGGATAAGAAGGACTTCTCCCAAATCACAAGGAATAAAACACCTTCACAATCTCACTTTGCCCTTGCTTTTGTCCTGTCTGAAGAAGGTCTGTGGAAAGCACATGATGCAAAGATTCACTCTGGATTGAGATTTGGTATTACTAATAGAATCACCACACCTTTTTCAGTTTTCTTTCAAAGTAATTTTATGGATAGTCTCTACAATAAAATCCTTATACTGTTGTCCAAAATCTTTATTGCTATTTTTCCCACAGTGTTCAATATTTCAATGTTAAACTAGTGAAATGACACCTCTTCAGCTACATGCTTTATTCAGTGTTCAAAAGCATTCAATTCTCTCTAAATGTAAAAAAGCCATAGGTAGGGACTTGCCGTTTTCTCTGTACCCACCCTTTTTGATTCTTCCGTATTGCTCAGCACAGCAACAGGCAGACATTCAGTCTCCCTTCCTTTCACACACCAATCAAAAGCCTCTTCCCTGACTGTTTAAAATCTGAATTCCAAGAACTTGGCAGTCCAGGGCCGTCCCTGGGCCAGCCTCCGGGCATGGGCATTCTGCTGAGCGTTGCCTAAAGACTTGCTAAGTAGCGAAAGTTTTCTTTCAAGGACTTGGAATTTAAAAACAGAAACAGAAAGGCTGTGATAGGAAATGTTTTATTTTCCCTCGCTTAATGTGTGTCCTTTAATTTATGGACATCTTGATTTAGACATGTAATTGTGCTTAGTATTTCACTCTTTAATCTTCCCTGAGTGCTGGAATTCGAAGAAACAGCTGGACCAGTTTTGTGTGTTTTTTTAAATAATCAATGAAGTTTAAAGCCATGTCTCATCTCCTCTCTTGTGTTTTGAGTTAAAAAAAATAAAGAAAGAAAGTATACCTTAATGATATTCCAAATATCATGATTGATCTGTTGAACCGTAGTCATGATATTTGGAGTATAGTTTTGAAATGACTGCCTAAAACAAGATATTTAACTTTGTATATAACTAAAATAAATTGTTTCTCTTTTTTCAATATCTTGTTTCATCAATAAACACAAAATAAAATCAAAAAAATAATGGATTATGAAAGTAACTCAACATTTTCTTTTTATTTGCATCACTGCTGCAGAGGAAACATTTTCCTGCTTTTCAAAGTACAGACGTCAGGGGGAAAAAAATCCATTCATATTAAAATGTGTAATATGATTCAATTCTTGCTAATAAACAGGTTTAGGTGACCTCCTTATGAATTTATTATTTAAAAAAACTAATACTAATTTTATAAATGTCTAGCATGTAGTAGTATAGCTTTCCAAATACTCAAACAGATATGTTGTCCCAAAGGACCACTGAGGAACACAAGACAGGTGTTATCAGTATTCCCAATTTAAAGATGGGGAACTAAATTCAGAGGTTAAATGACTTCTCCAAGTTCTCAGGGCAGAACAGAATTCAGACCCAAGCACTTGAGCCGCTCTTTCTGTAATCTGTATTGTCTTTAAAAACTCATTATCAAGCATCTACTTATTCAATGATTTATTTGACTTCAACCTTGAAATTCAATATGATTTCTACATAGTCATGTCATAACCAATTAATGTCTTCAATTGTTCAAGATGGCCCCAAGTTTTAAATATTTAAGACAGAAGAAAAAAAAAATGAGTTGAAGATACTGACTTTTTTTTTTTTT